>NC_091294.1:69941539-70241539 GCF_038502225.1 Cherax quadricarinatus | reverse complement strand
GTGCAGTTTCAGGGCCCTTAGTCTATCCTCATAGGGAAGGTTTCTGATACATGGGATCATCTTTGTCATCCTCCTTTGTACATTTTCCAGAGAATTTATATCCATTCTGTAATACGGTGACCAAAACTGTGCAGCATAATCTAAATGAGGCCTAACCAAGGATGTATAGAGTTGAAGAACAACCTGAGGACTCCTATTATTTATGCTTCTTGATATGAAGCCAAGGATTCTATTAGCTTTATTGCGAACACTTATGCACTGTTGTCTTGGTTTCAGATTACTGCTAACCAGAACTCCTAAATCCTTTTCGCAATCCGTAATATTAAGATCTACATTATTTAGTTTATATGTGGCATGGTTATTGTCCTGTCCAACATTTAGAACTTTGCATTTGTCTATATTAAACTGCATCTGCCACTTCTCCGACCACTGCATCAGTCTATTCAAATCTTCCTGGAGTGCTCGAATGTCCTCGTCAGAATGAATTCGACGGCCTATTTTGGTGTCATCGGCAAACTTGCCGATGTCGCTCTTTATGCCCTCATCTATGTCGTTTATGTAGATTGTGAACAGCAGGGG
Organism: Cherax quadricarinatus; assembly: GCF_038502225.1. Lineage (NCBI taxonomy): Eukaryota > Metazoa > Arthropoda > Malacostraca > Decapoda > Parastacidae > Cherax > Cherax quadricarinatus. The sequence continues at coordinate 70,240,960 of NC_091294.1, read as the reverse complement.
GCCCAACACTGACCCCTGTGGAACACCGCTCGTGACGCTTCCCCACTCTGATTTCTCCCCATTTATGCAAACTCTCTGCTGCCTATTTGTCAACCATGCCTCTATCCAGGAAAAAATTTCTCCTCCTATTCCATGTGCTTTAATTTTCCTCAATAGTCTCTGATGTGGGACCCTGTCAAAAGCCTTACTGAAGTCCATATACACAATATCATATTCATTACCATGATCTACCTCCTCAAATACCTTAGTGAAAAAAGTTAATAAATTCGTAAGGCAGGAACGCCCCTTTGTAAAACCATGCTGAGATTCGTTGATTAATTTATGCTTTTCAAGGTGGCTACGAACTGCCTCGGCAATTATTGATTCCATAAATTTTCCCACTATGGAGGTTAGGCTTATTGGTCTATAGTTCGAAGCTAAGGACCTGTCACCTGTTTTGAAAATAGGTATCACATTTGCCATTTTCCACTTATCTGGCACCATGCCAGTTTGTAGTGATATGTTGAAAAGATTAGCCAAAGGTGTGCTAAGCTCCTCTTTACATTCCTTTAGAACCCTTGCATACAGTTCATCAGGGCCTGGGGATTTGTTAGGTTTTAATTTATCTATTTGCCTAAGGACCATGTCACTTGTGACCCTAATAGTGCACAGTTTATTATCGTCCTGTTCTACATAATTTATCATTACTGGAATATCGCTGGTATCCTCCTGTGTAAAAACTGAGAGGAAGTATGTGTTAAAAATTCTACACATTTCCTTATCACTGTCAGTGAGCTGACCCGAGGAACTTTTGAGTGGGCCTATCTTGTCCCTGATCTTACTTCTGTATACCTGAAAGAATCCTTTTGGGTTAGTCTTCGATTCTCTTGCAACTTTAACCTCATAATCTCTATTTGCTTTTCTAATTCCCTTTTTTATTTCTCTCTTTAACTGAATATATCGATTTCTTAATTGCCCCTCTCCTCTTTTGATTTGCCTATATATGCCTCTCTTTTGACCAATCAGATATTTTAATCTATTGTTCATCCATTTAGGATCATTTTTGTTTGATCTGATTTCCCTATTTGGAACATAATTTGACTGAGCAGCTAGAACTATGCCCTGGAAAGCATCATATCGGCAACCATCACCACCTACCTGACCCCTAGTCAGGTCATTCCAGTTCAGCCCACCTAAGTAATTTTTCAGTCCTATGAAATCAGCCAAGCGAAAGTCAGGGACGGAGACTTGATTGCCATTATTAGGGGAATTCCATGATATGTTAAAACTGAGTGATTTGTGATCACTCTCCCCAAGCTCATCATTAACCTCAAGATTATTAATTAGTGTTTCCCTACTGGCAAGAACCAAGTCAAGGAGGTTATTTCCCCTAGTTGGCTCTGTCACAAACTGTTTTAAAAAACAATCCTGGATCGTATCAAGAAAGTCACCCGACTCTAAATTTCCTGTCAAATTGCTCCAGTCAATCTGTCTATAGTTGAAATCTCCCATTAGCACAACATTTTCGTATGTAGATGCCTTACGAATTTCGTCCCATAGAAGTTTACTGCACTCCCTATCAAGATTTGGGGCCCTGTAAATCACACCCAAAATTAGTTTTTCTCGGCCCTCGAGAAGCTGTAACCAAACAGATTCAGTGGCTGACGCTTCTAATTTAATATCTTGTCTAACACAACAATTTAAATTGTCTCTGACATACATCGCTACTCCACCACCTTTCCTGTTGACCCTGTCAGTGTGGAATAATTTATAGCCTTGTATGTGACATTCAGAGGGCATCTCTCTATCTTTCAGATTGAGCCAGGTCTCTGTTATAGCAATAATATCTATGTTTCCTGCACTTGCAATTAATCTTAGCTCATCTATCTTATTTCTAACACTCCTGCTATTAGTATAGTAAACCTTAAGGGAGCTAGTCCCTTGCTGCCCTCTGCTGTCCCCCTTTGTTTGCTGACCTGTTCTATTGTCTTTATTTATAACTTCATGCTGAATGCCTTTTATACATTTACTGTTTCCAACCCTAGTGTTGCAACCTGCTTGTTTCCCACACACACCCATACCTCTATCTTCCATCAGTTTAAAATCATAGGCATTTCACCAATGGCCTTCTCAATCGAGTCTGCAAGTGCTACCACCCCTGCCCCAGAGAGATGAACCCCATCCCTTGCATACATATCATGTTTGCCATAAAAGTTGTTCCAGTTGTCAATGAATGGGATTGCAAGTTCCTTGCAGTATCTGTCTAGCCAGCAATTTACACCAATTGCCCTAGACAACCATTCATTTCCTACTCCCCTTCTAGGCAAGATGCTACATATGATTGGGATCCCTCCCTGTAATTATTATTTTACTACATGTAAACCACACAATAACCAAATTCGGTAAACTCAGCATTGTAATACTTATAGAGAATAAAGTTTGAATTTTGAATTTTGAATGAGGATCATTCTAGGATGCCCTCGTACTGCCAAAATTTTAAATATGCGGGAAGAACTTGATATTCCAAGCATCAGAGATCGTGTTACTGAAATATCCTTGATGGGGATTCACAGGTAAGGACCCACCAGGGGTGAGGAGGAAGTGGGGATAGGTAAAGAAGAATCGGGGGAGAGGAAACACTAGAGATAAGGGTAAAGAAATATCCTCATACGGGTCAATATACTCAGGCAATCCCATACAAACTCCTGCACAAAAGCCCTCCAAACTTTCCTCAGCACTGGTGAACATCCCTCCAGATCCACCATGAGGCCTGGTCACAGACCGGGCCGCGGGGGCGTTGACCCCCGGAACTCTCCAGGTATGGATAGAAAAAACTGGAGCCGACCTCCGCATGAACCAGATATAAGATCTATGTCACGTGAGGCAAAGTGGCACTTCTCCGCTTCATGGAATATTTCCCCATTCCAAACTAGCTATGTGAATTATTATTATTATTACGTGAGCAAATTACCTGCATTAGGTTTACAGGGTATTATCTGAATTATTACCTGCAAGTAATGTGGGTGAGATAAGTGGGACTTTAGTCACAGTACGTCGCTGGACTGTAATCCCTCGGTGCTCACTCCCTACCACTCTCACAAAAAGCTAGACATGACATTAAATTAATAATTACAATATTAAAACCAGCTACTCCGGTAAATTAAAGTTGTGGACTGTATATGATTAGTCTTGCTGAGTACACAAAAGAAATTCGTGCTACTACTTACTTGTTAATTACTGTAGATGAGTCACACCACCTGCCTGACACCTAGACCCTACACTGGCCAGTTAGAGATCTAAATACAAGGACTAATGGCACACTTCCCTGTGAGTGAAGGTCGTATCCCTTATCTTCCGCATTCACACGTAATCCTTGAGGTCCCGCAAATTCCCTGTCCCAATTCTTCAGCAGTGGACGTTAATACGGGTCCCTATTACAAATTCAGCCGGAAAACCCCAATTTGGCCAAAAGACGTGGGATTATTAGTTGAATTACCTACGATAACCAGTGCCCACAAATTACAAATGTGTCCAAATAGCATCACATTTTAATGCGCAGTTATTATATTATTAATTTTTACGTTCTACATTTAGGAAATTGTGTAAAAAAAATCCTCAGAACAAGTGGATCATGGGCAGATACCCAGATGCTGACCTGATAGAGAGCCAGTTGACAGTGGGGGTACAGGGCATTCTTAGTCAGTGGAATATTCTCTACATTATGATTTCGCTGGCAGAACAACTGCTTCCTTTGATGATTCACCAAACTCATACCTCCTCCATAAACCTGAATAATTAAATAATAAAGGAACTTAAAAATTGATTATAATCAAGATAGATAATTATCTATCTACAGGTCAATGAAAGGCTGGAAAGAACCCGTAGCTTCAATGACATCATCAGGGTACTTCTGCAAGGCTTCGAAACAAAGACCTGTGAGCGGCCTCTCAGGCCAGAGTTGAATCACAGCCAGTATACCTGGAGGGTGTTCCGGGGGTCAACGTCCCCGCGGCCCGGTCCATGGTCAGACCTCGCGGTGGATCAGAGCCTGATCAACCAGGCTGTTACTGTTGGCAGCATGTAAACCAACGTACGAACCACAGCCAGGCTGGTCAGTACTGACTTTAGGTGCCTGTCCAGTTCTCTCTTGAAGACAGCCAAGGGTATACTGGTAATATCCCCTTGCGTATGCTGGGAGGCAGTTAAACTGCCTCCAAAGAGAAGAAAGGTACTAGATATTTTTCTATTTAAAGTTTCAGTAATGCCTGATGTTCAGTGTTTTTATGCCTCCCAGTGTCATAGATGACAGGAGAGGAAAATGATAGGTAAGGATGTTCACGATATCAGGGTGGGAGTTCCTAACCAAAATGTTGGAAAGACTTGTCGTTAGAGCTTGAAGACTGTGCAACACCAGTCGTGTGCCTGCTTCCTATTCTAAAATCTTCGAAAAAAAAATAATTCATTAGTGAGTATACTCTTTCCTAGTGTCCCACAATACTCAACCTCTGCCAGTTTGGCTTCACGCCAAGAAAGAAGAAAGAGTACGAATAATAAATCGGACCTGGGTCCAAGAGAACATGTAGTCCAGGATGAATTACAACTGGATATGCTGAATATTGAAGACAGAGTAAAACAACTGAAGTTAAATCAAGTTTATAAAATTGCTTATAAACAGCATCCAGAATATTTTGCGGATAATTTTGTCAAGGTTGGGAACCAAAGCAACCATAATACTAGGGGGAGAGCTGTATAGCCCTTGTGGCTTAGCGCTTCTTTTTGATTATAATAATAATAATACTACGGGGAGAGAGCACAACTTTGTAGTAGCCACAGTCAGTGGCCAGGCTTCAAACACCTTTTATTGTACAGCAATAAAGGAATGGAACAGACTGCCTGCACATGTCAAAGCCAGTCATAACATGAACCAGTTCAAGAAGAGTGCCAAAAGGTGTCTGATGAATGTAGCTACAGAAAGGGAGGAGAATGAGTTTTTATTTTTTTTTGCTAACACACATGTAAATATAAATAATTAGTTTTACCTTATTCATAGTATATCTCCTTTACAATATAATAATAAGACAATATCTCCTTCATATTATAATAATAAGGTATTAAAAGGACCCCAATGGAAATAAGTCACTTGGTCTGACTTTTTTGGGTTATCCCAGGTTCTCTACACATATGCTGCTGTATGATAATCTATGTAACTGTGTTTGTATATACCTTAATAAACTTACTTATGAAGCTCTTAAAAATAATAAATATCCAATGGGCCTCTTCATAGACCTTACGTAAGTTTGCGATACAGTTGACCTCAACATCCTCCATCTTTAACTAGAACATCATGGTGTCAGGTCGTGTTCTTGCATACTTAAAGTCCTACCTTAATGAGACATCAATATGTCACCATCAAGGACATAACCTCGATAAGGATTCCAATGGAAATAAGTCACTGATTTTTTTGGGGCTATCCTTGATAATTTACACTATGTATGATAATTATACTTATGTGTACCTGTACGTAAATCAAATTATTACACTATGTATGATAATTGTACTTATGTGTACCTGTATGTAAATAAAATTACTAACTTTACCTATCATCATAGGGGTGCTTCAGGGCAGTGTTCCTGTCCTCTGCTTTTCCTTACACATGAATGGCCTTAACAGTGTAACTTAGGCACTTAAATCTGTTCTGTTTGTAGATTACAACTTTTATAATCTTCCTTTTAAATCTGAGTACTCTCAATAACACTGTTAACGAGGAGTTCATAAAAAATATCTCCCTGGATGGCTACCAATAAACCCATCCTTCATTAATATTGACAAGATCATCAACATGATGTTTGGGAACAGGTGTGTAAATTTCCAACTAAGTTGATAGGCTTCAAAAACAATTAATTAACTAGTGTAGGTGAGAGAAATTGATCAAATTAGAGTGAAAAGCAGAACACTAGTAGAGAATAATAATTTAAACCAGGCGCCACAGCATCTGTTTTAGAAGCTGTTTTGCCTTTGTCCCTGAGACGCCCGTCTGAGTATCGATTTATTCTATAATAACTCATATAGATGAAATATTAACGAAAGCGAATTATAAAGTAAGCAAAAGACAACGAAACAATGAAAGAGAATGTGAAATATGGTGTTATATATGCGTACGTGATGAGAGTAATGTAGAGGTTGAGTTAGCCCGTCATGTTTGTAATGTTTGGAGGAGCACCAATGAGAAGGAGGAGGCAGTCTCTGCTGCCGCTCATATAATGTTCTTTATTCTACTACTGATACTCTCTCATCAACATTTGTTATTATAAGCCCTTTTAACTTCACAGTTCAGTTGCATGAGAATGCAGGTGAGTTAATAGAGTAGTATTGATGAGGGGCAGAAGGTGGTGGCGAGTGCAACATTAAAACTGCTGGAAAACTCTCATGACTTGTGTGAGGTATTACTCTCCTCTCTCACCCTCTCTCTCTCTCTCGAAGTGTTTATACGCCAGAAAGTGATGTGTGTGTTGACTGTGGTCACTAGTAGTATCATCAGCAGTGTGGAGAGCCTTGCTAGTACTAGGAGTCACTAGTAGTGGCTAGTATTACTGCTGCTGCTTCAACACTCGTCTTCATGGAAGCCGCTTCATCAACCTCTACTATCCTCTTCACCGTGCAACAACACATTAATGTGTCAGGTAATTACCCTTTTTCTTCATCTATTTTAAGATCAAATGCTTTGTAAACTCTTACATTTATTCAGTTACTTATAATCACGAGTGATTTTTTACCAATGTGAAGAAAATCTCTCTTCATTCTCCTCATTTAACTCTTATTCTAAGTTATATTCGACATAATTTGCAATATAAAAAAGTTTCAAGTTATGAATGAGGCTAAAATACAATTTTATTTGCATTTTTAGTTGTGAGAGCAATCTGCCTTTATAATGTAGAAGTTTGTACCTCTAAGTATTTGTATTAAAGTTTTTGCAGAATATAACCTTGATTTCAAATATACATTTATATTGCTCATTATTACTATTAAGAATAGTTGAGAATAGATTGTCATGTATGTATGCTTAATGTTTATGTAAAGTAAAAGGACACAAGTGCAACTAATGTGACATTTTATTGTGGCAACGTTTCGCTCTCCAGGAGCTTTGACAAGCCGTAACGGCTTGACAGTGAAACGTTGGTACAATAAAATGTCACATTAGTTGCACTTGTGTCCTTTTACTTTACATATTGTCGATAATTCTACCAACTTTATTAGAATGTAAAGTACACTTATACAACTAATATTCATGTCACCTTTATATTAAAGCAACTTGTATGTTCACTAAAGCAACTTTTATGTTCACTTTGGTAAATATTGAGTTATGGGACTAAGTTGAGTTTCTTGAAAATTTGTAATGGAAAGTTAGTAATATTAGTTGGTTTATACAGTGCAAGTAATTAAATTTTGTGCATATTAGGGAAATGATGACTTTTGGATATTATTTGGCTTGAATGCTTAGGAAGATCTTATTCCTAATTTAACATAGCCTAAATCATGTAAAGTAAAAGGACACAAGTGCAACTAATGTAACATTTTATTGTGGCAACGTTTTTGCTCTTCACAGGAGCTTTGTCAAGCCGTTACAAACAATACATGGACACAGAGGGTATATGCGTATATAGGCTTCGAGTGAGGTGTAATGCTAGTGGTAGTAGTAGTAGTAGTAGTACTAATACATGTATAAGATGTAATAGTAGTAGTAATATGATATGGTAGAATAACCAACTTGCATATGAGTAAAAGGTCAAAAAAATGTTACTTGGGTAGCATAAAAATAGGTTAGACAAATATTTCTGTTGATGGTTGGATCTGAGAAGGTCTGTATCATTGTTCCTTCTCTGTTGTGTTCTTGTGTAACAGAGACTATGTGACGGCAGGGTTTGCAGTTTTGAGGTGGATTTTTGCTAATACTTCGGAGATGATGAAGCTGCCTTTATTTTGCTTGATTGTGTCAGAAACAGCGATTAATAAAATGTCACATTAGTTGCACTTGTGTCCTTTTACTTTACATATTGTCAATAATTCTACCAACATTATTGTAGCCCAAAACAACCCAACTCTTCCTAACCCACTTGGTCTAATCCCACGTAAGTCATTGTACACTCGGGAAACATTGCTTAGGTGTTAGTGGTATTGGAACTGCTTACATCATTGTACCAGCATGTCATGCATGCTGATTGACCCAGCGTATAAATTATCCAATAGGTTCTACCTTCCATAAAAATTTTGTTGCTAATATATCTTCCCTCCCACTCTCCAAAAAAAAAAGTGCACAAGATATATTTTTGCTGAACTGTGGATCAGTTACTTGTTACAGAATTATAATTAGTATCATCTGCCTTTATAATGTATCTTGAACATGTCCAAAACAAAATGCTTACTCTCATTATCTGTAATTCCCCCTAATTTACACTTACACTCACCCAAATGACTATAAACATAAAATTCCTAATACATATAGCTATTGCCTAATAAATCTTAAATTAGTCCTAAGTTTGCCTGAAATACTCTCCCAATATAGGAGCTTTTATAGAAACAGTGTATCATGCCAAGATAAAACCATTCCCATTACTAAATTTACTAATTGTAATATTGTTATATGTTTTGTACTACCACACTATTATTATTCTGATTAATGCTAGTCACTGCAATTACCTAATTTTCATATCAGTATGCAATAATTTATATTGAAGTGTACTGCTCCATAACCTGTGCCAATATAGAGTAAGAATTAGGATTAGTCTGCCCAAAAGGCCCAGGCATGTTAGTGATCATCTTTGTAATTAATATTTTATAATATGTAAACCACACATTGTAAGATTTGCAAGGAAATGAACATTTTCATTTTCATAGCTAGCAGTGTATTTAATATTTATGTAAAGCAAGGACCCAGATGGAAATGAGTTACTTTGTTTGGCTTGATTGGGTTATTCTAGGTAATTTACACATTTTACTACTTAACCCTTTCAGGGTCCGTCCCGTAGATCTACGGCTTTATGGTGAGTGTCCAAACCGTAGATCTACGCCATGAGCTCAGCTCACTCTGATAAACTGTGAGTGGTACATTTGGGCCTAGATATGAGAGAATACATCTATGTGGTATGTGTGCACCACATAAAACATCCTGCAGCACACTGTGTATAATGAGAGAAAAAAACTGAAATCATGATTTTTTGATTAAAACAGCAACTTTGCAGTGTTTTTTCGTATGTTTTTTATAGTTGTATTTGCGATTTCTTGGTCTCATTTGATAGAATGGAAGACATATTACAGAAATAGAGATGATTTTGATTGGTTTTAGCACTGGAAATGGCTTGAAACTGAGCTCAAAGTAGCGGAAATGTTAAATTTTTGCCGATATTCAAGAGTAAACAAACGACCTCACACGTCTAATACACGTCAGCTGGTGGGTCTAATATACATTCACAAATATGGTGATGATATTTATACAATTATTACAGTATTGCATAGCAGTAAATCTTCTATTTTTTGGTGTGAATAAAAATTCATTATGTGAATAAAAAATCAAAATGGAATTTATTTGTAAAGCCTCAAAACATGACTAATGAACAGAGGAAATGTTAGTTTAGTGCCAGGAATGCCTACATTGTTTATTCTGGACCCTATTTTGAAATTGGAATATTTTGAACTTTGTGTTAAATTGGCCAAATTAACAATTTCCGATCACTTTATTTTGTAGTTGAAACAGTTGACTTGGCGATTTCTTGTGCTCAATCGATAGAATAGAAGTAATACTAGTGAAATAGCTAAGAATTTGGTTGATTGGAATAATGTAATTGGCCTAAAATGGGAGTCAAAGTCGGCAAAATCGCCGATTCGTAAATATCGCTGACACATCAAAATTCGCGAGAGCATAATTTCGTCAATTTTCCACCAAATTTCGTACTTTTTGTTTTATTACCTTCACAAAAAGATTCTCTACGATTTAATAAGAAAAAATAACAAATTTTTTTTTTGAAAATTCTTGGACACTGGTGCGTGACTCCAGATTTGGGCCTTGGACCCTGAAAGGGTTAAAACAATTGTGAATAATAAACCTACTTAACTTACCCTGAATGTACAATAATCCTTCTGAAAATTAGACAGCTGCAATATCTGGGTATCTTTATTGTAGACGTTTCACTAGTCATTGGCTTTATCAATACAAATTCAAGGACATACTAATTGGAAGACAGTAGAACTATAAACAAAAGATGAGGTAATCAGTCCCTCAGCCTTGGAGTTGGTGAAGAGCACCGTAGTCATGAAGAATCTGAAGCACGGTTAACTGGTGCTTATATACTGGCATCAGGTGGTGAGGGACATGTAGCAGAAATGTGTTGGCAAATTGTCTACAGTAAAGATATCCAGATGTTGCACATGTGTGTAATTTTCATCTCGGTATTGTATACCATTCATGTACAACGTATCAGACACTGCAACATTGTGGAATCATGGTTCAGAGGACATCTCCACAACCTTCTTAACTACTACTGACCCTTCCCTCGGGTATGACCTACTTTCACTAGGGAATCCCACCTACCAGTGACAGTGTCTTTGTTTACTACACGTCCCTCGTCACCTGATGTCAGTACATGTATATAAGTGCTGGCTAACCTTGCCTGTGCTTCAGACTCTTCATGACTACGGTGCTCTTCACCGGCTCCAAGGCTGAGGGACTTATTACCTCATCTTTTGTATATAGCTCTACTGTCTTTCAATTATGTCCTTGAATTTGTATTGATAAAGCCACGGGTTGGTGAAACATCTACAATAACACCCAGATGTTGCACGTGTAATTTTCTTTTGTCAGTATTGTATACTGTTCATGTACAATAATCATTTTGTTGTTGCTATGCAGTTAATGTACTTTTTTTGAAATTTGAGGTATATCTTGTGCATTTGGTACTTCGTTAAGGGTTAATTTTCACATGCAAGTCATATTGTATACGTATTATGTGGAAATCAGTCACACTATTGACATAACTGAGTAGCATAGGTTAAAGCTACATAAGGTAGCATTGCTGTATTTCCGAAACATAGTGCCTTCAGAAACATCGTATATATTTTGTTTAACCCCTTGACTGTCACAGCCCCAAATTCTGAGGTGTCTCCTGGTGTTACAAAAATTAAAAAAAAAAAAAAAAAAAAAAAACGAATTGATAGAGAATTTTTTCCCGGTGGTAGTGACACCAAAAGAATGAAATTTGATAGAAAACTGACGGAATTACGCTCTCGTGAAGTTAGCGACCTTGGCGATATTTACAAATCGGCGATTTTGCCCACTTTGAGGAGAATTTTTGGCTAATTCCATTGTTCCAGTCAACCAAACTCATAGCTATTTCTTTAGAACTCCATTTTTTTCTATCAATTGAGTACAAGAAACTGCCCATTTACCGATTTCAACTACCCAATAACATGGTCAGAAATTTGCTATTTGGCCAATTTCACGAAAACTAAAAAATATGACAATTTCAAAATAGGGTCCAGAATGAACAATGCAGATATTCCTGGCTCTAAAATAACATTTCCTTTGTTCGTCAATCATGTCTCGAGGCCCCTCTGATATTACTCTTGCTTTCTATTTTGAATTTTTATTCAAGCAAAAAATGGAAGATTTACTGTTATGCAGACTACTGCAATATTGTAATAATTGTATAAATAATGTCAACCCATTCATGGCTGCATATTAGAATGGCTAGTTGGACATTTATTGGACAATGGCATCATTTGTTTACTTTTGAACATCGGCAAAAATCAAACATTTCCCCTACTTTGAGCCCCATTTCAAGGTTCTTTTTATAGTAAAACCAATCAAAATCACCTCTATTTCTATAATATGTTTTCCATTCTATCAAATGAGACCAAGAAAACGAGAATACAACCATAAATACTATATGAAAATAGATCACAAAGTCAGCATTTTAATTAAAAAAAACAGTCGGAGTTTATTTTTTTTCCCATTATGCACTGTGCGCTGCAGGATTTTTTTTATATGGTGCACACTGACCACACAGACCCATTCTCTTACATGTGGGCCTACCAGCTTTCTCCTGCTTGATTTGAAGTCGCTAGAATTTATGAGTACAGGGGACCCCCGGTTAACGATATTTTTTTCATTCCAGAAGTATGTTCAGGTGCCATTACTGACCGAATTTGTTCCCATAAGGAATATTGTGAAGTAGATTAGTCCATTTCAGACCCCCAAACATACACGTACAAACGCACTTACATAAATACACTTACATAATTGGTCGCATTGGGAGGTGATAGTTAAGCGGGGGTCCACTGTATATAGTAAAAAAATGGTGGCTCGTAAGACATATATATACGACCAAAACAGTCAAAGGGTTAATTGTGTGCAAAATATTTGTTGTTTCTTTGTGAATAATCTGTCTTAGGTTGGGGTGATGTGACACATGGATTACCTAACTTAACACAGCCTAATCTAACCTAAAAGTTTAAAATATGGTAAAGGTTGCTGACTACTCGAGTATTAATTTACTACCTTTAACAATAAACTTACGTATACATGACTGGGAGATTTCTTCACTAGCTGATGTAGAAATAACTCAATGTAAACTTTTCCAGATGGACCATTGTCACACCTTGTAATTATGAGCTGGTATGCAATAACTTTATTGAATTCAAAGACAGTTCACTTACAAATATGTATTCAGGAAATGTCAGAGTATTTTATTCACAGTGGCATATGGAGAGGGTTTCAGGGGTCAACACCTCCGTGGCCCAGTCTGTGACCAGTCCTAGCGGTGGATCAGGGCCTGATCAACCAGGTTGTTACTGCTGGCCACATGCAAACTCACGTACAAACCACAGCCTGTTGGTCGGTGGTCAAAGAGACATTCGGGTGCGTGTTGGTAATCCTTTATTCAGGTACAACATAATGAATGCTCCTAGCTGCAAAGAGACAAGACACACCAATTAGGATGCACAACCTGACGCTGTGAGTACAGGTTGTTCCTCCTAGCCCTGATATATCATTGACTGGCACAGTATGGACAGCCGAATACGTGACTACAGTGGACCCCTGGGTCACATTATTAATCCGTTCCTGAGATCTCATCGTAGAGCAAAATTATCGGAAAGCGAATCAGTTTTCCCCATAAGAAATAATGGAAATCAAATTAATCCGTGCAAGACACCCAAAAGTATGAAAAAAAAACTTTTACCACATGAAATATTAAGTTTAATGCAATAGAGTAATTACAATAACAATAATAACAATAGAATAATCACAATAGAATAATTGATACACCAACAAAGGCTTCACATTGCAATCACCACTAGCATTGGCACACATCAGAAGAGTAAGCCTGTCTTTCATAGGCTTATGTCCTGGGAGTGCCTTTTCCTCCTGAGTAATGTAAGTCATGCAAGGCAATTTCTTCCAAAACAGGCCTGTTTCGTCACAATTAACCCTTTCAGGGTCCGTCCCGTAGATCTACGGCTTTACGTTCAGGGTCCAAACCGTAGATCTACGTCATGAGCTCAGCTCACTCTGATAAACTGTGAGTGGTAAATTTGGGCCTAGATATGAGAGAATACATCTATGTGGTATGTGTGCACCACATAAAACAAATCCTGCAGCACACTGTGTATAATGAGAGAAAAAAAACTGGGACTGTGATTTTCGATTAAAACAGCGACTTTGCAGTGTTTTTTCGTATGTTTTTTATTGTTGTATTTGTGATTTCTTGGTCTCATTTGATAGAATGGAAGACATATTACAGAAATAGAGATAATTTTGATTGGTTTTAGCACTGGAAATGGCTTGAAACTGACCTCAAAGTGGCGGAAATGTTAAATTTTTGCCGATGTTCAAGAGTAAACAAACGACCTCACACGTCTAATACATGCCAGCTGGTGGGTCTAATATACATTCACAAATGTGGTGATGATATTTATACAATTATTACAATATTGCATAACAGTAAATCTTCTATTTTTTGGTGTGAATAAAAATTCATTATGTGAATAAAAAATCAAAATGGAATTTATTTGTAAAGCCTCAAAACATAACTAATGAACAGAGGAAATGTTAGTTTAGTTCCAGGAATACCTACATTGTTTATTCTGGACCCTATTTTGAAATTGGAATATTTTGAAATTTGTGTTAAATTGGCCAAATTACCAATTTCCGGTCACTTTATTTTGTAGTTGAAACAGTTGACTTGGCGATTTCTTGTGCTCAATTGTTAGAATAGAAGTAATACTAGTGAAATAGCTAAGAATTTGGTCGACTGGAATAATGTAATTGGCCTAAAATGGGAGTCAAAGTCAGCAAAATCGTTGATTCGTAAATATCGCTGACACACCAAAATTCACGAGAGCATAATTTCGTCAATTTTCCATCAAATTTCATACTTTTTGTTTTATTACATTCACAAAAAGATTCTCTACCATTTCATAAGAAAAAATAACAATTTTTTTTTTTGAAAATTCTTGAACACTGGGGCACCACTTCAGATTTTGGCCTTGGACCCTGAAAGGGTTAAACACTTGTTCAGGTTTCAATCCTTCAGCCTCTATGTACTCCTTGAATTCATGCACATATTTTTCAGCTGCTTTTTGGTCTGAACTCGCAGCCTCACCATGCCTAATCACACTATGTATGCCACTACGATTCTTAAATCTTTCAAACCAACCTTTGCTGGCCTTAAATTCACTCACATCACCACTAGTTGCAGGCATTTTTCTAATTAAATCCTCATGCAACTGCCTAGCCTTTTCACAAATGATCGCTTGAGAGATGCTATCTCCTGCTATCTGTTTTTCATTTATCCACACCAATAACAGTCTCTCAACATTTTCTAACACTTGCGATTGCTGTTTTGTTATTACAGTTGCACCTTTTGCAAGAACAGCTTCCTTGATTGCCGTTTTCCTGCTCACTATAGTAGAGATGGTTGATTGGGATTTACTATACAACTTGGCCAGGTCCGACACACGCACTCCACTTTCATACTTTGCAATTATCTCTTTCTTCATTTCAATAGTCATTATCACCCTTGGTCTCGATGGGTTGGCACTAGAAGCTTTCTTGGGGCCCATGGTGACTTATTTTGCAGAAACAAGCACCAAAAACAGTGATAATATGGATAATATGGAATGTACCGAATGTATCCTTAGATGCGCGCACACTGGCTGGCTTGTAAACACTGGCACACATGGGGCAGTTCAGGCCACACGTGGACACGTCTTGTACGAATCGTATCGCGTACCGGGTTTTGTAACGGGAACCGAGGCAAATTTTTTGTGATATAATGCTTCGGATACCAGATTTATGAGTTACCAATGACTTCGTTAACCGGGGATCCACTGTATTAACTTACGTATTAGGGAGGTAATATGTGTTCCGTCGGCCTCACGCTCTCTTTGTTTACACTCACGTTTCTCTGCCTCACGCTCTTTGTTTATACTCACGTTTCTCCACCTCACCAACAGGCGGCGCACCGGCGCCGCCACCCACCAAATTTGACTCTGTGTCACCCCATCTCCATCCCACAGTTGGCAACTGTCTTTAGGTGCCTGTCCATCTCCCTTTTGAAGATAACCAGGGGTCTATTGGTAATCCCCCTTTTTTATCCTGGGAAACAGTTGAACGATCTTGGGCCCCTGACACTTATTGCGTTGTCTGTAAGTGTACTCTTGGCACCCCTGCTTTTCATTGGGGGACGTTGCACCACCTGCAGGGTCTTTTCTTTTCGTAGGAAGTGATTTCTGTGTGCAGATTTGGGGCTAGTCCCTCTTTAGATTTTCCAAGTGTATATTAAGTGTGTCTAGCCTGCAGTCCAAGAAGAACAGGTCAGGGTGCTTTATTGTACTTACACATGCAATGAAAGTTATGTATATTCTCCAGGTCTTCACTTTTGCCTGCCTTTTAAAGGGACTGTTAGTGTACAACAATATTTGAGCTTAGAACAAGCAATATGGAAGTTACAAAGACTTATAGGTTACAGCATAATTCATAAAGAAAATAATTGCGTATTTGTGAAAGGGTGGATGGAAATAATTTATGAACTCTGAGTATAATACGATGTATATAATGCAATATAGTTATGTGAAGATTATTTCAGTATACTGTACGTGAATCTCCCTCCAGCGTGGCCATGCTGGCGGGAGATTCACCTGTAAAAAATTTGCATTTGTGGTTACAGTGGGGCCCATGCTAATCTCCCTGTGGTGTATAAATATATTTAGTTGGATGAATCTTATTGTAACCAGCTGGCCCAGTGACTTGTGCACTGGCCTGGAGTTTTAAGACTCGCTTGCCATGAGTTCAGTCCCTGCCCATACCATGGTTTGTTTTAAACTGGACAGTTGTCCTTGGAGGGATGCCATTTCCTGGATCCCACACAGCAGCTCACATCACAGATATTATTCAGAAAGAGATGCACAAATTCAATATCCCATCTTTTGAAATTAATTTGATCACATGGATAATGGTACCTGTGTTGTCAAAGGAATTGAAAGGACTGGATACAACAATGACAAGCCTGGCCCATGGTCGGGCTCTGGGAGTAGAAAGACTCCCATTACTGTATTCCAGAGCACAGGGTAATAAAAGACATCGCTGGTAACTGAGGAAAAAAGTGAGCCACTAAGTCACTCTTAGCCTGTTGTAAACAAGAGGGCCTTCAGGAACATAATGATCTGTCAAAGCTTATTCAGAATATTCCTACCAACTGGAATAGTGCTTATGTTATCCTTTCACTATCCATGTAGAGATATGTTATTAAGGCCAGAATCCCTGACGTAGTTCTGTGTCCTGAGCTCAGCTCACTCGGATAAGCTGTGAGCAGTAAATTTTGGCCTAGATGTAAGAGAATGAGTGTGTGGTGGGTGTGCACAAAAAAAAAAAAAAAAATCTGCCCCACGCAGTGTGTAACAAGGAAAAATTGTGACCATGTGTATGGTTTAATTGGCTGTTTCTTGGTATCATTTGATTAGAATGGAAGATATACTACTGATTGGTTTCATTAGTGTTTTATGGGTTTTTAGTGGGTCTGGTTAAATTATTGGGATGCTGTAAACCATGACCAGTCTTTCCTGGTTATACTTTATTATTCAAGAAATAGAATAAATATATTTTATGTGAATAAGAATTCAAAATGGAAGGCAAGTGTAATATAGGAGAGGCCTGGGGATGTGACCAATGAACAGAGGAAATGCTTTAATGCCAGGAATGTCTGTAGTTTTTATTGGGGACTTATTTTTAAACTGATTATTTTTTTAATTTTGTGCAGTTTTGTGCACTTTATAGAGTAGTTGAAAGGGCACTTTCTTGTGCTTAGTTGATAGACCAGAAGGGATACTAGTGAAATAGCTAAGAATCTGGTTGAGTAGAGCAATGGAATTGACTTAAAATAAGACTCAAATGTTGGCAAAATTGCCAGTGTGTAAGTTGTGCTGAGACTTGCTAACTTTGTGTATGCATAATTCTGTAAGTTTTCCATCATTACCTTCAGAAAACGATTCTCTGCTATTTCAGATTTTTTTGTGTGTGTGGGGGGGGGAACTGAGAGCAAGTTTCATTTTTGGGGTCTGGACAGTGAAAATTGGTGTCATATCCCCACTCTGTTGTCACAGCACATTTCTGGCAAAACAGTAATTGGGTGAATGATAGTGAATGTTGTACAGTGGTCCCTCAATTATCGTCCATAATCCGTTCCTGGAAGTGGGACTATTATCGAAATAGACGATTTTCGAATCAATTTTCCCCATAAGAAATAATGTAAATACAATTAATCCGTTCCTGACACCCAGAAGTATTAAAACAAAAAAATTTTTTACATGAAATATAGGTGTAGTACATAAACAATACAATGGCACAATATGAATGAAACATTAACAGCATAACACTTACCTTTATTGGCAATTCTTCTTAGTGTATGGAAAACTGGAGGAGGAGAGACATTGAATTAATGTTTGGAAGGGGAATCCCCCTTCCATCAACACCTCAGGTACCAAGTGCTTTTCTGGGGTTACTTCTCTTCTCTGTTTCTTAATGCCACTAGGACC
Source organism: Cherax quadricarinatus (assembly GCF_038502225.1). NCBI lineage: Eukaryota > Metazoa > Arthropoda > Malacostraca > Decapoda > Parastacidae > Cherax > Cherax quadricarinatus. The sequence goes on along the minus strand of NC_091294.1, from coordinate 70,222,900 downwards.
AGCTTGAGAGTCACTGGAGTCCTGCCTTGCAAAAAAACTGTCCAGAGAGCTCTGTTTCTGGCATCTCTTTAAAACTTCCCTAAAATGGGCCAAGACTCTGTCACTGTACAAGTTGCCGATATGGCTTGCAACATCCTTCTCAGGGTGATGTTTCTCCATAAATCTTACCATCCTACCCCATATTTCAAAAATCTCCTTAATTTCTGAAGAAGGCACCTTCCTCCATCTCTCTTCCTCCTCCTCTGCAGCAAGATTCTGAGCGGCGATCTGTTGCTCTTCCTGCTGAAACTCTTGCTCCTTTCATATTGTTCAATGATGTTTTTCTTAAATTCAATCATATTTCTCACCTTCTTTACCAAAGGTTTGGCACTATGAGCTTTCTTTGGAGCCATGGTAGCTTATTTAGCACTTGCAAGCACTAAAATGAATGGAATATTATGAAATATTTCGTATGAACACGTGAGGGGACCGTCGCTCACTTGTAAACAATGGCAAACTGGCTGGGAACGGCTCAGAGCCGTGAGTACGCATCTAGGACGAAAGACAATTAGCGAGTTAACGGACCATTTGCGAGCCAATGATTAGACGAAATAACGGGACTATTTCTGAAATGGATGACTTTCAGGCCGGACGATTATTGAGGGACCACTGTATTTGATTTTTTGTGGGTCATGCTGCCTTGGCGGGAGATGGTTGCTGAGGTAAAAAAAAAAAAAAAAAAAAAAATTTAAATATTTTGTCTAAAATGGCTGGTAATGTGTTACTGCAGATAAAATGCTGTCTGTACTTTGGCATATCTTGAACATTTGTGAGTAAATTGTTTTTTGAATTCATTAATTTTTTCATATTTCAGTACATAATGACGTAAGGTGTAATAATACTGGTAGTTCCTCTGGTAAAGTTTACATTTAGCTAAATCAGCATCAGCTGGCAGTGGAAACTCCCAGTTGTACCTGTAGCCCAGTCAGTGCTGGGCAGTAGTGACATCCAGGTATCTGCTGATATGGTTGGATGCACCATAGTCATGTGGCTCCTCCTGCATGTCAGTGATATGTGGACTGACTGGTGTCATTGACTTTTAAGTCAATGAAGTTCAAGTGAAGTTATTTTTGTATTGTTACCCTCAGACTGCTAGTTTACTGCTCAGGTTTTAATCTGCTCCCTCCATGAAAGCTTGTGCCTCTGCAAATTTATCAGTTCTGTCATTCATTTGAAAACAAAAGTGTGCATTGGAATCCACAGGGTTATTCTTACTCCACTGTTTACAGTTGTACCATATGTGTATGTCTTTTGACATAAGCATGCCATGGCTACACTTGGAGTTAGGAGCATTTGTGGATGATAGAGAATTAGTTACATTTTAACATGTCAGTCTTAGATATATGGACACCTTTGCACTAATTGGCTTCAGCATGTAAGTTCTTTATTAATTTTTAGTTATAGCTTTGTATTCATGTACATCTCTTGATTCTCTGCAATGCTCTTTTGATTTTATTAACCCCTAAATAATCCAAACGTATATATACGTTCTTATGCGTAGCTCCCCAAATGTTTGTACATATATATATGTTTTAATTTTCCTACCTCCAAATTGGGCACGATGGCCCTGAGATGCCTGGTCAGCATAGAATGGGTCTTAACACTTGGTGTGCACCATATTAAAATAATCTGGGACCACTTAGTACCTTGTGCTCTCTTTTTCTATAAAAAAAAAAAAAAATTGTCAAAATATTCAGGGCAGTTTTTTTCGGTGCTGTTTCGGGGAAAATAAGTGACCATCCCCCAAAAGCTTCAGTGAACCCTACACCAAAAGGGTGGAATTTCCCCCATTGAAATAAAAGAGATCATTGATAAGTTGAAAGGGGAGTCCTTTTCCCCCGAATCAAGTTTTAAAAAAACCCCAATAAACCCGCTACTATTGTGGGCCCCAAAAAAAGACAATAAAGGGGAAGCTGTTCTTGCAAAGGTTTAACTGTTTTTTGAAAAAAAGATCAAGTGATGGAAGATGTTAGAACTCTTTTTGGGTGGATAAATAAAAAACACAAAACGGAATGCGTCTCTCAAGCGATCTTGGGAAGGCTAGGGTTCCCCAAAAGGTTTAAATTTAAAAAAATGCCTGCAACTAGTGATTGAGTAAATTTTAAAGGGCCAGCAAAGGTTGGTTTGAAAAGATTTAAAGCGTGGGCATCCATAGTGTATAAGGCATGGTGGGGGCTGCCAGTTGGACCAGGCTGAAAAATAGGGCAGGAATTCAAGGTAAAGAAACTGAAGGACTGAAACCGAAAATGTTTAATTGTGATGAAACAGGCCTGTTCTGGAAGAAAATCCAAGCAGGACCAATTACTCAGGAAAAGGCCTCCCAGGAAAAGCCTATAAAAGGACAGGCTTTTTTGTTGATTTGCCAATGCTAGTGGTGATTGAAAAGTTAAGTTTTATTGGTGTATCCTCTAAAACTCCCAGGGTTCGGAAAAAATGCCTCAAAGGATAATTTTTTTTTGGGGAGATCAAAAAGGGATGGGTCATAGGGACTTTTCTCTGGTTCCCCTGCATTTCCCCAATGTAAAAATTACCTAACTGAAAAAAATTAGAACAGGCCTCCTTTTAGACAATCCCCGGGTCATTACAGGCGTGCGGAGCGACTTGGGGACTGGCTTCATTAGGGGGGATTTTGCCCCCCTAAACCTCCTCCCTGCAGCCATGGAAGAAATTATTTCCAACTTCAAAAACTGCCAAAAGCTCTGTTTAAAAGGGTGCTGTGTGCCTCAGAAACTCAACGCTCTAAGGGGTTTTTAGAGATACTTTTACCCTAATTTGAAACCTTAAAAGGTAGGTTTGGGGAGGAAGTGACAAAAGGGCCCTTGAACTCTGCTTGGGAAAAAACTTAGAATGTGAAAAAAGGGGATTTTGAAGGGTTTGAGGCTAACCCTGAGATGATTATCCAGTTGGAATCCATTGTGGCATTGGGAAAAGTCGGGGTTGGAGGTTAGTGGGGGGATGGGAAAAGAGTTGGTGGAGGAGGACAATGAAGAAACCCCCAAACCCCTGATGACTGATGAAACCCCTTTAAACAGAGGAGACCGAAACTGGAGAGGAGGAGAGAAAATTGAAGGTTGCCTACTACAAAGATAAAAAATCTGTGCAAAGTGGCGAAATGCAAACCTTCTGGATGAAAATCACCCTCACACAGCTATTGGCCCCGTGTTGAACCTTACACTAAATGTTGTGCCTTTAGGAATCTAAAGGGCAGAGGGACAGGCCCCTTTGGGCAGATTCTTGTCAAAAAAGTCAGTGCTCAAAACTGGCCTAGTGGGATTAAAGAAAAAAGAAAAAAAAAGGACCTTTTCCTCAAGTCCTAATGGGGTTCCCCTTCTAAACATAAGAAGAAACTCTCCCCCTCCCATCCCTCAATCATCACCAGATCTTCAAAAAAGTAATGTCATTAAAATTTCATGCCTTTTTCGTTTTTATTAAAAATTTAAAATTTCTTGTGGGAAAAAAAATTTTTATAGTTTTTGTCTTGGGGGTTAATTTTTTTTCCTCAGTGGAGCTGGAACAATCCCTGCAGAGGGGTGGTGGGGATCGAAATGTTAAAATTCGAATTAATTTTCCCCCAAAGAAATAATGAAATAAAAGGGGTCAAGAAAAATATAAAAATTTTTTTCCAAAAAAGTTTTTTAGTACAAACAAAAAAACCTTATGACACTACTAAAAAATCTGTGTTTTATGGGTAGGGAAAAAATGTTAGTGTTTGAGGGATCCTTCAAGAACGGTCAATCCCCTATTCCCTTTTTTTTTGCCCCGGCAACTTCAGGTCACTGAACTTTCTTTCCCTTTTCCCCGAATGCCTTCCATATTTGTCTAAAGTGGTTCCCAGTGTCTGTCAGCACCGCAGGCCTTTTTGTGGGGGTTTTTTTCAGGTTTTCCCTACCTTTCCCCTTTCCTTTCTTTTTAGCAAATTTCCCTTAATTTCTCTCCCCCTTTTAAACCCCCCAATCTTCTTTCTTGAAGATCTTCCTCATGGTTGTTTTCTTCCCCCATCTCCCCCCTAACAGGACCCCAATTTACGGTGTTCTCAACTGTTTCTTTCCTCGGGGGTTTCCCCAGCCCTTCCCCCGTCCCTTCTGGGCCCCGTTTTTCAAGCAATTGGCTTTATTTTCCCTCCCCAAACCTTATACAAATTTTGAGATATAAAAGATCCTTCAAAAAATTTTTGGGAATAAAACAAATTTGTGGCCCAAAAAAGGCTTTTTGGGTCTGTTTTTTGAGGAAATTTCTTGGGCTAGCTGGGGAAATGAGGAAAGGAAAAACTTTCCCTTTTTCCCTAAAAAATTGCCCCAGGGGAAAAGGGGTTTGGGGGAAATCTTTCAGGGGGGGCTGCTTTGCGGGTTAAGAAAAATTTTTGACCAGCCCCCGCCTCACGCACGTTCTGAGACATTCTTTGCGAGCCGGGGAAATTTTAAAAAATAACAATAAAACTTTTTTTGCCAACGGGCCCCCCCAACAAGGCCCTGCTAGGCTTTGTCTGGGTTTTTTTTCCGGGAAAGGGTCTGGGATTTTTTTAGAAAATGAGCCGCTCCGATTGGGTGTTGTTCCGTCCTTTTTGGTTCATTCTCGCGTTTGGTTCCCCGGGGGCCCGGTCGAAAAAACCGGCTTCCCTCAAAGCCTGCCTCTTCCTTTTTCACCCCGCCCCCTAAACCTCACATCCCAGTTGCGGGGGTTTGGGAAAAACTCCTAAACCTTTGCTTGAAAACGGGACCCCCTCGTTTTCATTATCCCCTTTTAAATTTTTCACATCTTCGTCACTCGATTTTTTCCCAGTTGCCCCCCAACAAACTTTCGGTGCGTTTCCCCCCCAAAAAATGGTTGATTTTTCTTTCAGCACAGTGGTGTTCTCACATTCTCTTTTGTGATCCCCATTTTAAAAGGGGATTCTTTTTGGTTTGGGGGTTTGGGATAAACTCTTGGGAACTTAAACCCTTTCCAAAAACCGGCATTTAATTAAATATTCGGTTTGCGATTTTGGAGCTAACTGGAAACAAGGGGGGTTCTTCTTAACCTTTGGGCCGCGCCGAAAAACCATGGGGTTTTGTTTCCCATCGGGCAAAATTTTTTGGGCCCGCGTCCTATGCGGTTATTGCATAAGGGGTTGCTATGCGGGGTCCACTGTATTTCTTATGGGAAAATTCATTCCTTTGGGTTATTTACGCTAAAATTACCCCTCTTCAGTTAAAATCGTTAACGGGGGCCTGCCCGGATTCTGGATATCTCCCGTTTGAACTAATGCTTTAATAGTAAATACATGTGGCATTAGGCAGATGTACAAACTAGTGTTATGTTGCTTTTAATCTTTATTATTTTGAATAGTTTTATTTTTAAAATACAGTGTATTTTCAATTACTTTGAAAAGAGAATATGAATGTGTAAATTCAAGAATTATGTGGATTAAAGTAAAGGTTGGATGCGAGAAGTGGGTCATAATAGGCGTGTATGCACCTGGAGAAGAGAGGAATGCAGAGGAGAGAGAGAGATTTTGGGAGATGTTAAGTGAATGTATAGGAGCCTTTGAACCAAGTGAGAGAGTAATTGTGGTAGGGGATCTGAATGCTAAAGTAGGAGAAACTTTTAGAGAGGGTGTGGTAGGTAAGTTTGGGGTGCCAGGTGTAAATGATAATGGGAGCCCTTTGATTGAACTTTGTATAGAAAGGGGTTTAGTTATGGGTAATACATATTTTAAGAAAAAGAGGATAAATAAGTATACAAGATATGATGTAGGGTGAAATGACAGTAGTTTGTTGGATTATGTATTGGTAGATAAAAGACTGTTGAGTAGACTTCAGAATGTACATGTTTATAGAGGGGCCACAGATATATCAGATCACTTTCTAGTTGTAGCTACACTGAGAGTAAAAGGTAGATGGGATACAAGGAGAATAGAAGCATCAGGGAAGAGAGAGGTGAAGGTTTATAAACTAAAAGAGGAGGCAGTTAGGGTAAGATATAAACAGCTATTGGAGGATAGATGGGCTAATGAGAGCATAGACAATGGGGTCGAGGAGGTATGGGATAGGTTTAAAAATGTAGTGTTAGTGTTCAGCAGAAGTTTGTGGTTACAGGAAAGTGGGTGCGGGAGGGAAGAGGAGCGATTGGTGGAATGATGATGTGAAGAGAGTAGTAAGGGAGAAAAAGTTAGCTTATGAGAAGTTTTTACAAAGTAGAAGTGATGCAAGGAGGGAAGAGTATATGGAGAAAAAGAGAGAGGTTAAGAGAGTGGTGAAGCAGTGTAAAAAGAGAGCAAATGAGAGAGTGGGTGAGATGTTATCAACAAATTTTGTTGAAAATAAGAAAAAGTTTTGGAGTGAGATTAACAAGTTAAGAAAGCCTAGAGAACAAATGGATTTGTCAGTTAAAAATAGGAGAGGAGAGTTATTAAATGGAGAGTTAGAGGTATTGGGAAGATGGAGGGAATATTTTGAGAAATTGTTAAATGTTGATGAAGATAGGGAAGCTGTGATTTCGTGTATAGGGCAAGGAGGAACAACATCTTGTAGGAGTGAGGAAGAGCCAGTTGTGAGTGTGGGGGAAGTTCGTGAGGCAGTAGGTAAAATGGAAGGGGGTAAGGCAGCTGGGATTGATGGGATAAAGATAGAAATGTTAAAAGCAGGTGGGGATGTAGTTTTGGAGTGGTTGGTGCAATTATTTAATAAATGTATGGAAGAGGGTAAGGTACCTAGGGATTGGCAGAGAGCATGCATAGTTCCTTTGTATAAAGGCAAAGGGGATAAAAGAGAGTGCAAAAATTATAGGGGGATAAGTCTGTTGAGTATACCTGGTAAAGTGTATGGTAGAGTTATTATTGAAAGAATTAAGAGTAAGACGGAGAATAGGATAGCAGATGAACAAGGAGGCTTTAGGAAAGGTAGGGGGTGTGTGGACCAGGTGTTTACAGTGAAATATATAAGTGAACAGTATTTAGATAAGGCTAAAGAGGTCTTTGTGGCATTTATGGATTTGGAAAAGGCATATGACAGGGTGGATAGGGGGGCAATGTGGCAGATGTTGCAGGTGTATGGTGTAGGAGGTAGGTTACTGAAAGCAGTGAAGAGTTTTTACGAGGATAGTGAGGCTCAAGTTAGAGTATGTAGGAAAGAGGGAAATTATTTCCCAGTAAAAGTAGGCTTTAGACAAGGATGTGTGATGTCACCGTGGTTGTTTAATATATTTATAGATGGGGTTGTAAGAGAAGTAAATGCGAGGGTCTTGGCAAGAGGCATGGACTTAAAAGATAAAGAATCACACATAAAGTGGGAGTTGTCACAGTTGCTCTTTGCTGATGACACTGTGCTCTTGGGAGATTCTGAAGAGAAGTTGCAGAGATTGGTGGATGAATTTGGTAGGGTGTGCAAAAGAAGAAAATTGAAAGTGAATACAGGAAAGAGTAAGGTTATGAGGATAACAAAAAGATTAGGTGATGAAAGATTGGATATCAGATTGGAGGGAGAGAGTATGAAGGAGGTGAATGTATTCAGATATCTGGGAGTGGACGTGTCAGCGGATGGGTCTATGAAACATGAGGTGAATCATAGAATTGATGAGGGGAAAGGGTGAGTGGTGCACTTAGGAGTCTGTGGAGACAAAGAACTTTGTCCATGGAGACAAAGAACTTTGTCCGTGGAGGCAAAGAGAGGAATGTATGAGAGTATAGTTTTACCAACGCTCTTATATGGGTGTGAAGCATGGGTGATGAATGTTGCAGCGAGGGGAAGGCTGGAGGCAGTGGAGATGTCATGTCTGAGAACAATGTGTGGTGTGAATATAATGCAGAGAATTCGTAGTTTGGAAGTTAGGAGGAGGTGCGGGATTACCAAAACTGTTGTCCAGAGGGCTGAGGAAGGGTTGTTGAGGTGGTTCTGACATGTGGAGAGAATGGAGCGAAACAGAATAACTTCAAGAGTGTATCAGTCCGTAGTGGAAGGAAGGCGGGGTAGGGGGCGGCCTAGGAAAGGTTGGAGGGAGGGGGTAAAGGAGGTTTTGTGTGTGAGGGGCTTGGACTTCCAGCAGGCATGCGTGAGCGTGTTTGATAGGAGTGAATGGAGACAAATGGTTTTTAATACTTGACGTGCTGTTGGAGTGTGAGCAAAGTAACATTTATGAAGGGGCTCAGGGAAACCGGCAGGCCGGACTTGAGTCCTGGAGATGGGAAGTACAGTGCCTGCACTCTGAAGGAGGGGTGTTAATGTTGCAGTTTAAAAACTGTAGTGTAAAGCACCCTTCTGGCAAGACAGTGATGGAGTGAATGATGGTGAAAGTTTTTCTTTTTCGGGCCACCCTGCCTTGGTGGGAATCGGCCGGTGTGATAAAAAAAAAAAAAAAACACTACCCCAGCAAACTTCTTTTTGAATAATTAATAACTATGATTGTATTTGCAGCATAAGTGTTATGTAGTGTATATTATTTAGTAGAGGTGGGAGAGAGTGCAGGGAGACTTGAAGAATTGAAGAAGGCCAGTGAGAGGAAGAATGATGGAGAAGAGATGTAGTAGAGCTTCATTAAAATGTTAAACTGTACTAGAGTAGGAGACTGGTGTTATAACCCTCAGTCATGCAAATTACAAGACTACAGGCAAAGTTGTACGTTCTGTGCAAGTACTGTACTGTACTGTGCTGTGCTGGAGGCAGTGGAGATGTCATTGCTGAGGGCAATGTGTGGTGTGAATATAATGCAGAGAATCTATAGTTTAGAAATTAGGAGGATGTGTGGGATTACCAAAACTATTATCCAGAGGGCTGAGGAAGGGTTATTGAGATGGTTTGGACATGTAGAGAGGATGGAACGAAATAGAATGACTTTGAGAGTGTATAAAGCCGTAGTGGAGGGGAGGCGGGGTAGGGGTTGGCCTAGGAAAGTTAGAGGGAGGGGGTAAAGGAGGTTTTTGTGTGTAAGGGGCTTGGACTTCCAGCAAGCGTGCATGAGCGTATTAGATAGGAGCAAATGGAGACGAATGGTTTTTAGTGCTTGACGTGCTGTTGGAGTGTAAGCAAGGTAACATTTATGAAGGGATTCAGGAAAACCGGCAGGCCGGACTTGATTCCTGGAGATGGGAAGTATTCAAATTCAAATTCAAATTCCAAGTTTATTCTCTATAAGGATTACAATGCTGAGTTTACAGAATTTAGTTATTGTGTGGTTTACATGTAGTAAAATAATAATTACAGAGTGTACCACTAGAACACCTAACATGGCTAGGCATTTCGGGCAGACTTATATTAACCCTTTGACTGTCGCGGCCGTATATACAGTGGACCCCCGCATACCGTTGGCCTTACATAACGTTAAATCCGCATACCGCTACATTTTATCGCCAAGATTTTGCCTCGCATACCGCTAAAAAACCCGCTCAACGCTGTTCGTCTGAGACGTGTCTATGTGCGGCCTGAGCCACGCTCACATATTCCGCCGGTGGCATTGTTTACCAGCCAGCCTCCGCGGTAACATCCAAGCATACAATCGGAACATTTCGTATTATTACAGTGTTTTTGGTGATTTTATCTGCAAAATAAGTGACCATGGGCCCCAAGAAAGCTTCTAGTGCCAACCCTACAGCAATAAGGGTGAGAATTACTATAGAGATGAAGAAAAAGATCATTGATAAGTATGAAAGTGGAGTGCGTGTCTCCGAGCTGGCCAGGTTGTATAATAAACCCCAATCAACCATCGCTACTATTGGTGGTACAGCTGCTGCTGCTGCTGCTGTACCACCGTCAGCTGCTGCTGCTGTACCACCGTCAGCTGCTGCTGCTGCTGCACTGTCAGCTGCTGCTGCTACTGTAGCATCATCAGCTGCTGCTGCTGCTGTACCACCGTCAGCTGCTGCTGCTGCTGTAGTACCGTCTGCTGCTGCTGTAGCATCATCTGCTGCTGCTGTAGCATCATCTGCTGCTGCTGTAGCACTGCCAGCTGCTGCTGCAGCACTGTCAGCTGCTGCTGCAGCACTGTCAGCTGCTGCTGCTGCTGTACCACCGTCAGCTGCTGCTGCTGTAGTACCGTCTGCTGCTGCTGTAGCATCGTCTGCTGCTGCTGTAGCACTGTCAGCTGCTGCTGCTGCTGTAGCACTGTCAGCTGCTGCTGCTGCTGTACCACCGTCAGCTGCTGCTGCTGCTGTAGTACTGTCTGCTGCTGCTGTAGCATCGTCTGCTGCTGCTGTAGCACTGTCAGCTGCTGCTGCTGCTGTAGCACTGTCAGCTGCTGCTGCTGCTGTACCACCGTCAGCTGCTGCTGCTGCTGTAGTACTGTCTGCTGCTGCTGTAGCATCGTCTGCTGCTGCTGTAGCACTGTCAGCTGCTGCTGCTGCTGCTGTAGCACCGTTGTTGGTGTGGCTTATTGAGAATACCAAGAAACAATTAACCCCAGAGGATTTGCCACCCAGGATAACCCAAAAAAGTCAGTGTCATCGAAGACTGTCTAACTTATTTCCATTGGGGTCCTTAATCTTGTCTCCCAGGATGCAACCCACACCAGTCGACTAACACCCAGGTGAACAGGGAAAAATGCCTGGAACTAGTGGCATACACAGTGTGATAAGGCCTGTTCTGGAAGAAAATGCCAAACAGGACCTACAGTACTCAGGAGGAAAAGGCACTCCCAGGACACAGTGTCTCATCAGTCATTGCTGCATCTTCAATAAAGGTGTCATTTATTCTTCATTTAGTAGAGTAGTACATGCACAATATATACTGTGCATGTACTACTCTACTATTGTGCATGTATCCTTCTCTTTGTGTGTAGGAAAATGTATATTTCATGTGGTAAATTTTTTTTTTCATACTTTTGGGTGTCTTGCACGGATTAATTTAATTTCCATTATTTCTTATGGGGAAAATTCATTCGCATAACGATAATTTCGCATAACAATGAGCTCTCTTGCACGGATTAATATCGCTATGCGGGGGTCCACTGTATATGTTTGCGAGGTTCCGTGTTTGACGTATATATACTCATAAATTCTAGCGGCTTCAAATCAGGCAGGAGAAAGCTAGTAGGCCCACATGTGAGAGAATGGGTCTGTGTGGTCAGTGTGCACCACAAAAAAAATTCTGGAGCACGCAGTGCATAATGAGAAAAAAAAAACTCTGACCGTTTTTTTTAATTAAAATGCCGACTTTGTGGTCTATTTTCGTATAGTATTTGTGGTTGTATTCTCGTTTTCTTGGTCTCATTTGATAGAATGGAAACTATATTATAGAAATGGAGGTGATTTTGATTAATTTTACTATAAAAAGAACCTGGAAATGGAGCACAAAGTACAGGAAATGTTTGATTTTTGCCGATGTTCAAAAGTAAACAAATGATGTCATTGTCCAATAAATGTCCAAATAGCCATTCTAATACGCAGTCATGAATGGGTTGATGTAATTTTTACAATTATTACAGTATTGCAGTAGTCTGCATAACAGTAAATCTTCTATTTTTTGTTTGAATAAAATTTCAAAATAAAAAGCAAGAGTAATATCACAGGGACCTGGAGACATGACTGATGAACAAAGAAAATGTTATTTTAGAGCCAGGAATGTCTGCATTGTTCATTCTGGACCTTATTTTGAAATTGTCGTATTTTTTAATTTTCGTGAAATTGGCCAAATTGCAAATTTCTGACCATGTTATTGGGTAGTTGAAATCGGTAAATGGGCAGTTTCTTGTACTCAATCGATAGAAAAAATAGAGTTCTGAAGAAATAGTTATGAGTTTGGTTGACTGGAATAAAGGAATTAGCCGAAAATAGGGCTCAAAGTGGGCGAAATTGCCGATTTTTAAATATCGCCGAAGTCGCTAACTTCGCGAGAGCGTAATTCCGTCAGTTTTCCATCAAATTTCGTTTTTTTGGTGTCTTTACAATCGGGAAAAGATTCTCTATCATTTCATAAGAAAAAATATTTTTTTTTTTTTAAATTTTGCGACACCAGGAGACACCTCAGGATTTGGGGTTGCGACAGTCAAAGGGTTAAATCTTAAGTTTAAAATATTACAAAATTATGAGGTAGGTTGGTATTATGGCTAAGTGACTAAATACTTGTTGTGAGTTTAGCAATGTGAATGCTTTTGTTTTGGCACTATACATAGTTTCAGTATTGGAGTATCACAGGCCAACTTATGACTAGTTAAGATTCATTATTTTGAGATTGAGATTGATATTTCTGTTTATGGTCAAATGGGTGAGTGAGTGTAAGTGTGAACTACCAGGTGGTATTCGTATTATTAGTTGACAGGGTGTATCAGGGAGATAAGATGTTTTCTGATGGTAGTTTTGAAGGTGATGAATGTGTCTGCAGTTTTGGAATTTTCAGGTAGGGTGTTCCAGATTTTAGGGCCTTTGACATACATTGAATTTTTGTAAAGGTTTAGTCGGACACGGGGAATGTCATAGAGATGTTTGTGTCTGGTGTTGTGCCTGTGGGTTCTGTCACAACTATCAAGAAAGCGTTTTAGGTCAAGGTTAATATTGGAATTTAAGGTCCTGTAGATGTAGATTGCACAGTAGTAAGTGTGGATGTACTGAACAGGGAGTAAGTTTAGATCTATGAAGAGTGGGGGGGGGCGTGTTGCCAGGGATGGGATTTAGTGATTATTCTTACTGCGGCTTTTTGTTGGGTTATTATTGGCTTTAGGTGTGCTGCTGCAGTTGAACCCCAAGCACAGCATAGGTGAGGTATGGATATATAAGTGAATGGTATAGTGTGAGAAGGGCAGTTTGCGGCACGTAGTATCGTATCTTGGAGAGGATCCCAACCGTTTTGGATACTTTTTTGGTTATGTGTTGGATATGGGTGCTGAAGTTCAGGTTGTTGTCGAGGTATAGGCCTAGGAATTTGCCCTCATTATGTCTGGCAATTAGAGTGTTGTCGATCTTAATGTTAATTTGCGCATCTCCTGCTCTGCTACCAGACATAATGTAGTAGGTTTTGTCAACGTTAAGCATAAGTTTATTGGCTGTCATCCAAGTCGATATTTTGATCAGCTCCTCATTAACAATGGTGTTGAGGGTGGCAAGATTAGGGTGAGAGATGACATAAGTCGTGTCATCAGCAAAGAGAATACGGTTCAGGTGTCGAGATACGTTTGGAAGATCATTGATGCATATGAGGAAGAGCAGGGGACCAAGGACACTTCCCTGCGGAACTCCAGTATCAAGTGGCTGTGTTGTTGATGCTGTGTCTTTAACCCTTTCAGGGTCCGTCCCGTAGATCTACGGCTTTACGTTCAGGGTCCAAACCGTAGATCTACGTCATGAGCTCAGCTCACTCCGATAAACTGTGAGTGGTAAATTTGGGCCAAGATATGAGAGAATACATCTATGTGGTATGTGTGCACCACATAAAACAAATCCTGCAGCACACTGTGTATAATGAGAGGAAAAAAACTGAGACCGTGATTTTCGATTAAAACAGCTACTTTGCAGTGTTTTTTCGTATGTTTTTTATAGTTGTATTTGTGATTTCTTGGTCTCATTTGATAGAATGGAAGACATATTACAGAAATAGAGATAATTTTGATTGGTTTTAGCACTGGAAATGGCTTGAAACTGAGCTCAAATTGGCGGAAATGTTAAATTTTTGCCGATGTTCAAGAGTAAACAAACGACCTCACACGTCTAATACACGCTAGCTGGTCGGTCTAATATACATTCATAAATGTGGTGATGATATTTATACAATTATTACAATATTGCATAACAGTAAATCTTCTATTTTTTGGTGTGAATAAAAATTCATTATGTGAATAAAAAATCAAAATGGAATTTATTTGTAAAGCCTCAAAACGTAACTAATGAACAGAGGAAATGTTAGTTTAGTGCCAGGAAGACCTACATTGTTTATTCTGGATCCTGTTTTGAAATTGGAATATTTTGAACTTTGTGTTAAATTGGCCAAATTACCAATTTCCGGTCACTTTATTTTGTAGTTGAAACAGTTGACTTGGCGATTTCTTGTGCTCAATCGATAGAATAGAAGTAATCCTAGTGAAATAGCTAAGAATTTGGTCGACTGGAATAATGTAATTGGCCTAAAATAGGAGTCAAAGTCGGCAAAATCGCCGATTCGTAAATATCACGAGAGCATTCACGAGAGCATAATTTCGTCAATTTCCCATCAAATTTCGTACTTTTTGTTTTATTACATTCACAAAAAGATTCTCTACCATTTCATAAGAAAAAAATAACAATTTTTTTTTTTGAAAATTCTTGGACACTGGGGCACCACTTCAGATTTTGGCCTTGGACCCTGAAAGGGTTAATGGTGACATACTGATACCTATTAGTAAGGTAAGATTTGAAATATGCAAGTGCATGGCCTCTTATACCATAATGGTCAAGTTTGTGGAGTAGGATGCCGTGGTCTACTATGTCAAAAGCTATTCTTAGGTCAATAAAAATTCCTAGTGGATATTCCTTATTTTCCAATGCTGTGTAAAGCAGATCTAGCATTTTTATGATTGCATCATTAGTGCTTTTATTTTTCCTGAATCCAAATTGGCAGGGGTTGAGTATGTTTTGTGCCGTTATAAATGAATATAGTCTCCTGTGCACGAGTTTCTCAAAGATTTTGGATAGCAATGGTAAGTTTGATATTGGCCTATAGTTGTTTAAATCTGTAGGGTCACCACCCTTATGTATTGGTGTAACCCTTGCCGTCTTGAGTAATTTCGGGAAGGTGCTAGTTTCTAGTGACTTGTTAAAAAGTAATGAGATAATATGCGAGAGGACATGGGCCACTCTCTTGTACAATAATGGTGGGACATGAGTCAGATTCCCTGAGTTATTTTTAAGAGACTTTATAATCTCGGTGACTTCCGTGGGCTCAGTTGGAGCAAGATAGAAGGAATTTGGGAAATTCCCATCTAGGTAGTCCCCGGCATGGGCATTGGTACGTGGGATTTTATTGGCGAGATTAGAACCTATGGTTGAGAAGAAGTCGTTTATCTTGTTAGCTGTGTCAGTGGGTTGCAGTGGTGTTTCATTAGGTTTAGTTAGGACAATATTCTTGGTTTTTTCAGTTTGTGGGTCCCTAGAGTCTGAGAGAGTGTTTTCCAGGTCTTTTTATATCTCCTCTTGTGTCAGTGAATCTACTGGAGTAGTATAGTTGTTTGGCTTTCTTTATTACTTTGGTGAGGACTGATGAATAGTGTTTAAGAATATCTTTGTGTATTAAGCCCTGTCTATATTGCTTTTCATATTGGTGTTTCTTATCAATGGATTTCAGAATGGTGCTGGTTAGCCATGGGCAACCAAGCCATTTGTTTGTGATCTGTTTCGTTTTTATAGGACAATGTTTGTTGTATAGTCTAAGTAATTTGTTAAGAAAAATGTCTGTCCAGTCATCAATACCATTGGCCTTAGAGAATTCTGTAGGCCAGTCAACAGTCTCTAGGTCAGCTGTGAACTTCCTTATTGAGGCCTCATCATGGAGTCTAAATGAGACTTTGTTGTATTCAAGTGGTAGTTTACTAATGCTTGTCAAGAGGAAGGTAGGGTAGTGGTCTGTAGTGCTATGTGTGATTATCCCTGATTTAAGGGGGGCTAGTATATTGGTCCATATATGGTCTATTATAGTTGCACTTGTTTCAGTGAGCCTGGTTGGTTTAGTTATTGTTGGTATGAGAAGTGTGTTGTTCATATTGTTGATGAAATCAGTTACAGGCTGATCATCTAGTAGGCCAAGGTTGATGTTGAAGTCTCCAGCTAAGAGAAGGTGGTGCTTATTCATTTGTCTGTTTGTTATTAGTGCCTTTAATTTCTCACTGAAGTTTGGGATGTTTGTGTGGGGTATCCGGTAAATGGCACCGATTGTTATAGGCGTCTTAAGGTTTTTTACAGTAAAATTAGCAAAAATGCATTCTCCATATTCATCACTAAAGCAATTAGTGCTAATACAAGATAATTGGTTAGAGTAATAGATTGCAATACCACCCCCAACTTGGTATGGTCTGCAGTTGTGGATTGCTGTGTATCCTGGTAGAGGGTAGATATCTATTGTGTCCTGTTTAAGCCAGGTCTCAGTAAGAATAATGCAGGCGAAGGGTGTCTTTAGTGATTCAAGGAGTGCCAGGAGGTCATCATAGTGTTTGCTTAAGGACCTGATGTTGTAGTTAAGTACTGATAGACTTTTATCATTGTTTAGGATAGTTCTGGCTTGTGATGCTGTGTAGTAAAGGCAGTTACTTTCCAATAGGTTTTGATTGTGTGTCAGATTATGTAGGTTTAGATCAGGGTCAACGTGATCAATCATCTTCTAGGTTTAAATTATGGTTATTTATATCCTGAGTTGTGTGTTGAGTTTTAGTACTGATATCTGTAGTGGTGGGAAGTTTGGACAAGTATATAGCTATAGCATTTTGGTCATGTAGAGTATAGTCACTAATACACATAATGAAGTTGGTGTTGTCTATGTGTTGTGCTGGAATGAGCTAAAGTACAACTAGGTATAAACTAATAATATAAAAATACAAATTAAAAATAGCACAAGACTCTCACTTGTAATTGCACTAAGGTCAAATGTAATGACTTTGGTATAGTCTATGTATTGAGCTAGAACGAGGTATAGTACAACTAGGTTTAATCTAATAATATAAAAATACAAATTAAAAATAGCACCAGGCTCTCACTAGTAATTACACTATGGTCTAATATAATGACTTTGGTACTGACTATGTATTGAGCTAGAATGAGCTATAGTACAACTGAGTTTAATCTAATGATATAAAAAAGGCACAAGACTCTCAGTTGTAATTGCACCAAGGTGTTATATAAGTTGTTTACAAGAATTAGAGTATAACTAGATTTAAATTGACAAGATAAAATATACAAGTTAAGGTAGCAAAAGAATAAAAAAAAGTAGAAAAAAAATATATGAGGTAGTTGGTACTAGTTAGCAAAAGATAGTTAAGGGCCTTGAACAATAATATAATTGATATATACACTAATTGCACACACAATATAGTCACTAAGATATGAAAACAATCTTAGAGTAGGACTTATAATATAAACTTATAATATAAAAATACAAATTGAAATGGTACTTGCAATTGCACTAGTCTGGTATAGGTTGTTGACAAAATCAAGAGTATAACTAGATTTAAATTGACAAAATAAAATTCACAGTTAAAGTACCAAAAGAATAATAGTAAAAAATAACAATGGTAATGTCTTGGTTATAATATGATAGTAAGATGGTAGACAGGTACACAGGTACAAAGGATAATATAAAGGTTGGAGTTGAATATACAAACTTGAAAATTTGGCAACAAAATGTTATGGGAAGTATAAAATAATGTTTAATGTACAAAAGTAAAATTGACTGGTAGTAAATATGGTGCCAGCACTCTGAAGGAGGGGTGTTAATGTTGCAGTTTTATAACTATAGTGTAAGCATGCCTCTGGCAAGACAGTGATGGAGTGAATCATGATGGAAGTTTTTCTTGTTCGGGCCACCCTGCCTTGGTGGGAAATGGCCGATGTGTTAACAAAAAAATTAAAATAATTATCTTAAAGCAGTCAGTCCACTTTTTATCTTTCCCCCCCCCCTCTATAAATGCCATATTTTTGTGCTGTGTTTACTTGTAGGAAAAGATTCAGCATGGGACATCATGCAATAGTTAAACATTAAAGTTTTGAAGGGAATTTCTAATATTCTGTTTATCCTTTTTACAGAGAATGGATATTCCTGAAGGAGCCGTTGTACAGCAGTATAAGAAAAGGGTGAATTTCTTCTGATTGTTTCTGTAGATAAATATACCTAGTAGCATTATTTGCTTAAGTAGTTTTTATTTTTTTTTTACTTTACTGTAAAGTTAATTTTCATTATTTGAGATAGTGGTTGACCTTGGTTATCTCTAAAGAACTGCAGTGAAGCAAATGGTTGCTCTTTTCTTCAGCTGTACTCCACTGCAGTATCACCTGGTGAGCTGTATTATCTTTATTTCAACATTTGTTCTTGCTATGAATATTTTGTAGTTTTGTTTATTTTTCAGTTGCATATGTTTCTTAGGCAACCTTTGTTATTTTCACATGTTATTATCAGTGCAAACTTCACCCAGTGCAGATTGGATAATTCATTATTTTTATTAATAAATTTCACAATCTGTGGTATGACTCCTGGGCTCTAGGACCCACATTCACATTATAATGCTTCTGCACAAACCATTCAAAATAGTGTAAGTAATACTGTAATTATGAAAAATAATGCAAAATGATGAAAAAGTGATCTGAAATACTTGTTCAATACATATTTAGAAAGAAAGTATATAATAATGAGTTTAGTAAATACAGGTGATTAGTGCATTACTGTCCATTAGGTACAGTATTATGTGGCAACTCAGCGATACGAGACAAAAACAAACTTTGGTACACAACAGGGTATGTGCGTGAGAGAGGTGTACGTCTGTATGTATGTATTTTGTATATAGTTTTATCTCTTCATTAACCACTGCACACATTATTTAACACTCCCCACCTAGCTACATACTCTTCCTCTCCCCTGTTCCTTGAAAATGGCAGCATTACATCAGGTGATAGGTAAATACCACCTCTAGATGAATGCTATCAACAGTTCTACCAAATTGACTGAGTTCAGTGGTGTTTGAGCACAAAAGTCTGCATGCAGTGAGTGCTTGCCTCGGTATCATGGTATGCCAAGTAATTGGTCTCCTGTGCAAAAATCTAACATTTATTTCTTTTACTGATGTTAATTGCATGCTCTTCTAAATAAATAAATACATTTCTGAAAAATTAACACAATTATGCGAATGGGCTTTTGTGGCCACTTGGTAATTTAGTACCATGATTCTTGCTCACTACACCCGTAGTGTATCTGAATTACATCACTCATCACTACACTAAATCCTTTTATTGAAAGTTTTAATTTAGCACACCCTACTAGTTCATTGGAGAACTAATAAAAACCCTTGGAATTTAAAAAAATGCTTGAATCATTTCAGAATGGTTTGAAGACTAGTTTATTAGCTACTGCTGCATCAGAGTTGTGTAGCTACCTGACTTAAGTATGGCCTCTAAAGTCTGGTACCTTAATATTTCCACTGGGAACTCTGTGCATCTGTCTAATCTTGTCTAATGGACACTTGTCAAATGCCCTGCATGACTTCATTAATCCAGTCTGTGGATTAGGGCATCATATTGGGATTTAACCCTTAAACTGTCCAAAGGTAGATCTACGTTCACATGTGTAGTGCTCCGACCTTGATTTTCCCCATTTGAAAGCATGTAAAAAAAACGTAGATCTACGTTCGGAGCCCCCCGCACGTGGACGGAGATCTGCGTTGGGACAGTTTAAGGGTTAAGTTATTATTTCAAGGGAATGTATACCCAATTTGCTTGAGTTCATTCATAGGTACAGTGTTTCGCATAGTGTAAAAATTGTATGGATCGGTGTGAAGATCATAACCAAGGAAAGTGAGTGACTTCACAGGATTCATAAACTTGTTATTAACATTACTATTGCTGTAACATCATGATTTAATGTTACCACCCCATAAACCTTGCTAGCACATAAATGCAAACTGCTCTTGGTAGCCCTCTTGGAGCTTAGCTCCTCTACTAGATGTAATGCTGCCACAGCCTGAAGCATATGAAGAGTCCAACTCAGATGGCTTGCATCCACCCCTCACATCACATCTAGTCATTGTGACGCAGTTTCATGTATTGTACATCTCATAAGTAATATTGTACACTATTAGTTTTCTTTCTTTTTATTAATTTGATTTAACTAATTATGAGTATTTTGTTTGTACTTAATGGCTTATTTCAAGTTTCCATTAAAAAAGTATGCTTTGCAAGTGCACTTACAACTCCCACTTAGGAGAGAAACCCTTTGATGATGATTGGCTCTCTCTTGCACCATTGTCAAGTAACATTCAGTTTTGATTTGACAATGATCCAGGATGGGCTTCAATGTCCATGTGGGAGTTGTTTGTGGTAACCAGTTCCAGCCATTATATTGTGACTTTTTTTTCTCTATACTTTGTCAGTGTTGTGTTACATAAAGTTTTACAGTAAATATATTTCCAAAGTTCATTTTTTTAAACTTAAGCATTAATTTTTAGTATTTTGTTAGAGGAAATGTACTAGATGAAAAGTCATGAATGGTGGTCAACAGTCTATCTCAGTATCCAAGCTGCCTTGTTGCTGGTGTGCAGTGTTGTTTCTTATGGCATGCGTTAACTTGTAAGGTTTAAAATATTAAATGCATGTCTCTTTAAGGCCTCTGTCTACCTAGACTCAACATAAATTAGATGAGAAATGTAGTTTATACAAATTAATTTTATGCCCATTTTGTGCACGGTATGGTGTCAGCTGCATGGAGGTGAAGTTATGCACTATGGGCAGTTCAGGGTATTGTGGGTAGTGCAGTACAATGTGGGAATGTGCCAAAAATGAGTAAAACAAAAACACACAAACATTCGTATCTTAAGCTATCAGCTGCATTTCTTGGTAGTCACTATTGTATTGTAGTAGTTGTATACAATAACAAGTAGATGAGTAAGACACATGTACAGCAATTTGGTATTTTTATTGACAAGTTGTTGTGCTTGCTCAGCAAGCTTCTTCAGTCAAGTACAGAGACAAGAGAGGTAGTTGTGTAGCTATGAGGTGATCAGGCTCTCAGCCTTGGTATGTGTTCAACTCCATAGGTTTGATCAGGGTCATACTGATGAAAGGTATGAAACTGAGCTTGCACCAAGACTGAAGGACTGACCATCTCAAACATACTTCTTGAAGGTTGAAAGGCTGATCACCTCGTATCTGTCTCTACTGCTGCTCTTGTCTCTACTGTATGTCAGCTGAGTAGTCCTGTTGAGTAGGTGAAATGTCTCATCAGTAAGCATACCATGTTTTTTTTCACAAATCTTACTAAGAGAGATTTTTAAAAATTTGGTTCTAGATGTAATAGATGAAATTATGCTCATAAATAATCTGAATTAAGCCATAGCATCATGATATTGATGAGGCATGATCAGGTTCCTGTTGAGGCAATATATCACACTTTCTCTATTTTGATATTCTATAGTATTCACAGTTCAGATTCACATTTCACTAATTTATGCAGGAAAACAACTTGCAGATTGTGAGGGAGGAGTGTATAGAATATGATAGTCAGTCAAGTACTATATAGATTTTTTTGACCACTTTAGGTAGAGTATGTCTTCAATAGTCTTTAATATAACAAATAAGTAAAACATTTGGGATTAGTTTAGTTATTCTGTCCTCTCATACCAACCTGAGTCCAGGATGTCCCTGCTGATTAATTAGTCACTCACAAATGTTACCTTGGATTGTAGTCTTCAAAGTACTAACATGTTTCTCTAAAAGATATTTCAGTTGTTAGAGAACTTTACAGAAAACTTGTGCTGAAAATTTCATTGGTATACCAGTGCTATTAGGTTATCTTAAATACTCTACTTTGCTGTATTCTGTATACAATAGTTTTCTTCCAATCACAGTAATTGTTGCATTAATTTTTTTCGAGCATTGTTTTTTAAAAATTAAAGCTCTTCAAAACCCTTGTATTGTGTGGTACATTTTGATATTTAGTGAAAAAGCAACACCTGAAGCCCAGTCTCAAAATGCTGTTTTTTTTTTTTTTTTTCAACAAGTCGGCCGTCTCCCACCGAGGCAGGGTGACCCAAAAAAGAAAGAAAATCCCCAAAAAGAAAATACTTTCATCATCATTCAACACTTTCACCACACTCACACATTATCACTGTTTTTGCAGAGGTGCTCAGAATACAACAGTTTAGAAGCATATACGTATAAAGATACACAACGTATCCCTCCACACTGCCAATATATATATGCTGTTATATTCACCAAATGATAAATAGCCAAGGAGAAAAATAAATATTCAGGGCTTTTTTTTTTTTTTTTTTTTTCAACAAGTTGGTCGTCTCCCACCGAGGCAGGGTGACCCAAAAAAAGAAAGAAAATCCCCAAAAAGAAAATACTTTCATCATCATTCAACACTTTGACCACACTCACACATTATCACTGTTTTTGCAGAGGTGCTCAGAATACAACAGTTTAGAAGCATATACGTATAAAGATACACAACATATCCCTCCAAACTGCCAATATCCCAAACCCCTCCTTTAAAGTGCAGGCATTGTACTTCCCATTTCCAGGACTCAAGTCCGACTATATGAAAATAACCGGTTTCCCTGAATCCCTTCACTAAATATTACCCTGCTCACACTCCAACAGATCGTCAGGTCCCAAGTATCATTCGTCTCCATTCACTCCTATCTAACACGCTCATGCACGCTTGCTGGAAGTCCAAGCCCCTCACCCACAAAACCTCCTTTACCCCCTCTTTCCAACCCTTTCGAGGACGACCCCTACCCCTCTTTCCTTCCCCTATAGATTTATATGCTTTCCATGTCATTCTACTTTGATCCATTCTCTCTAAATGACCAAACCACCTCAACAACCCCTCTTCTGCCCTCTGACTAATGCTTTTATTAACTCCACACCTCCTAATTTCCACACTCCGAATTTTCTGCATAATATTTACACCACACATTGCCCTTAGACAGGACTATGTTGGTTTATTTTAAATATTCTTTGCTTGCCATTATTTTATAATTTATTTACACATCTACTGCATAGTGCAAATACTGGAGCTTTAGAACATTAGATGTAGAATTAGATTACCAAAGAAACTATAGTAGATACTGCATACCTGTAAATAATTCTACAAAAGTGTTAGACAACCAGTTTGTTAAAAATGCTTTTTTTTTTCTTTTTATCGCTACTGTATCTTTATTCCTGTATTTTTATTTCTCTCATCTGAGGGGAAAATCTGTGAAAGTATTCACAAACTAGGCCATAACTTTCCCCAGCCTGCATTTAATGTTGATTGCTGCATGCACTTTTTAACGTATCTGGTGACATCTGCAGTGTTAAATTTGACTTGCTCACGCTGGGTTCAAATCCCACGTGTTTGGTGGTTTGTTTAAATTTATGCTAAGAGTTGCATTCCAAGCTTGAAGTCAATGTCCATTGCTGTAACAAGGTTCTGCATTACTTTTACTTGTGGATGCACATCTAAGAGTTCTGGATGAGTACGGGAATTATCAAGAGTAAAGAGAACCTCGTATGCAGGGATCTTGTTGTGCAGGTAAAAACATGAGTTTGTGGGAGAAGCGATGCTTAAACCAGTTGGTAAATAATTCCTCTTGTCATCCATGCTGACTGGTTTTTCCTCCAAAGGATAACTTTCATAGCATGGATAGTCTTAAAGTGGTTAATAACCATGGTCTTACACATAAAATTGCCTGACACATTACTGCAAAGTAGCAGGCTGAAGTGATCCTATGCCGCCTTGAATTCCAGTGCACTTTTCTCTTCCTGACTAATGCAAGTTCTCACTGGCATCTTCCAATTATGATTGATTTTACCAGCATTAAACACTTGCTGTGGTTCATAGCCACCCTCAAAAGTAACCTGTTATTCAGTAGGGAAATTGTCTGTAGCAGTGTGGTCAGCAGAAACACACACGCCAGAAAATTTAATGTGTTACCAACTGTGCAATTTGAACTTGTAGAACAATTCTGTACTTAACAATCACTCTTGTTCAGGCCTGCCTTCCTCATCATACAGGTTTA
Organism: Cherax quadricarinatus; assembly: GCF_038502225.1. Taxonomy (NCBI): domain Eukaryota; kingdom Metazoa; phylum Arthropoda; class Malacostraca; order Decapoda; family Parastacidae; genus Cherax; species Cherax quadricarinatus. Next base: position 70,199,236 of record NC_091294.1, on the reverse strand, counting down.
TAGTACATTAAGGCTTTTTTTTTTTTCTTAAGATGAAATCAAGTGGTGCAGCTTTCTTGGTTTTTTGCTCAGTCGACTTGATAACTTTTCCATGACTTAAGAAATCGTAATGACACGATTGCAAACAAACCATACCCCCGGCCGGGATTGAACCCGCGGTCATAGAGTCTCAAAACTCCAGCCCGTCGCGTTAGCCACTAGACCAGCTAGCCACAATAAGATTCATCCAACTAGGTATATTTCTACACCATAGGAAGGTTAGCACAGGCACCTCTGTGACCACAAATGCAAGTTTTTACAGACGAATCTCCAGCTAGCGTCGTGTCATTACGATTTCTTAAGTCATGTTGACGGCAGTGAAGGGACTTGAGCTAGAGTTCATCACGGCCACGCTAGCTGGAGATTCGTCTGTAAAAACTTGCATTTGTGGTCACAGAGGTGCCTGTGCTAACCTTCCTATGGTGTAGAAATATACCTAGTTGGATGAATCTTATTGTGGCTAGCTGGTCTAGTGGCTAACGCGACGGGCTGGAGTTTTGAGACTCTATGACCGCGGGTTCAATCCCGGCCGGGGGTATGGTAACTTTTCCATCTTGTGTAGCTGTTGAGTTATGTCATTCATTCCAGGTCAAAACTTGGATTACTCATTGCACAAGCTTGCTTCTTTGCTTCATTCTCCTAATTGTGTAAATTAATACCTCATTCAAGCTATAGGTTTATGCTGTCTTCAACACACTTATGCAAGTCATAACTCCTGTCAGGACCATCCCCAAATTAAGATTGCTCTGTGTCCACGTTTAAAAATAAAAAATTCTTCTGACATGGTAGAAAATTTTTTTCTGAAGGTAATAACACCAAAAGTACGAAATTTGATGGAAGACTTGCAGAATTATACAAGTGTAAAGTTAGTGATGTGGGTGAAATTTTTGCATTGACAATTTTTCCCAGTTTGAGTACTGTTTTAACCCTTTCAGGGTTTCAGTCGTACTAGTACGGCTTACGCACCAGGGTTGTTGACGTAGTACTAGTACGCCTAAATTCTAGCGCCCTCAAATCTAGTGAGAGAAAACTGGTAGGCCTACATATGAAAGAATGGGTCTACAGTGGACCCCTGACTTGCAGAATTAACTCATTCCAGAAGTCTGTTCGGGTGCCGTTACCGAACGAATTTGTTCCCATAAGGAATATTGTAAATTAGATTAGTCCATTGCAGACCCCCAAAAATACACGTACAAAAGCACTTGCAAAAATACACTTACATAATTGTTGGAGTTGGGAGCTGATCGTAAGGCGGGGGTCCATTGTATGTGGTCAGTGTGCGCAGTATAAAAAAAAATCCTGCAGCACACAGTGCGTAATGAGAAAAAAAAAAACTGACCGTTTTTTTGGATTAAAACAGCGACTTTGCACTGTATTTTTGTATGGTATTTATTGTTGTATTCTAGTTTTCCTGGTCTCATTTCATAGAATGGAAGACATGTTACAGAAATTGAGATGATTTTGACTGGTTTTACAATGAAAAGTACCTTGAAATTGAGCTCAAAGTAGCAGAAATGTTCGATTTTTACCAAAGTTCAAAAGTAAACATATCATATCAAGTGTCTAATATTCTTTCACAAGTGCGCTGATATTATTTATACCATTTCTACACTAATGCAGTAGTCTGCATAACAGTAAATCTTCTATTTTTTGTAAGAATAAAAATTCAAAGTGGAAAGCCAAAGAAATATAAGAGGGGCCTGGGGATGTGACTAACGAACAGAGAACTTGTTATTTTAGTGCCAGGAATGTCTTTCGTGTTTATTCTGGACCTTATTTGGAAATTGGCATCTTTTGAAATTTGTGTGAAATTGGCAAAATTGCTAAATTCTGACCACTTTATTGGATAGTTGAAATCGGTAAATGGGTGGTTTCTTGTACTCATTTGATAGAAAAAATGGAGTTCTAGCGAAATAGTTAAGATTTTTGTCGACTAGTACACTGGAATTGGCCGAAAATAGGGCTCAAAGTGGGCAAAATCGCCGATGCGTAAACATGGTCGAGACTGCTAACTTTGCGAGAGCATAATTCCGTAAGTTTTCCATCAAATTTTATACTTTTGGTGTCATTATGATCGGGAAAAGATTCTCTATCTTTTCATAAGATTTTTTTTTTTTTTTTTTTTTTTTTTTTTTTTTTTTTTTTTTATTTTTTTTTGAAATTTGGGAGACCCTGAGAACAAGTCTCTGAGAGGGCCTGTGGACCCTGAAAGGGTTAAACATGTTGGCTGTTTCCCACCGAGGCAGGATGACCTAAAAAGAAGAAACACTTTCACCTCATTCCCACATACTCACTGTCTTTGCAGAGGTACCCAGGTATGATAGGTTAGATGTCACTCAAAACAGCCAATATCCTAAACCCCTCCTATAAAGTGCAGGCATTGTACTTCCCACCTCCAGGACTCGAGTCTGGCTAACCAGTTTCCCTGAATCCCTTAACAAAATATTACCCTGCTCACACTCCAACAGCTCCTCAGGTCCGAAAAACCATTCGTCTCCATTCACTTCTATCTAACACGCTCACACGTGCCTGCTGCATGCTTCTTTTCATTTATTCTTTGGTATTCTGTGAGTGCTGGTGAGAAATTGTTTTGTGCATTTTTCAGGTTCAACATAGGTAATCTGTTGATAGGTAATGGTAACTCTCAAGAGTTGGCTCATCTTAGTTTCTGTGTAATGTAGTCCATGACAACAGCTCCACTAACTTTGCCTACAGTAGTGATTCTGATGTTCATGTCTTGTGCATGGCTCTCTATAATCAGTATACAGAATACTGTTTTAGGTGATTAGGCCAATGTCTGTTTTGGTTTTGTGGATACCCATGGCAAATTAGAGTCCTAGGCTGAGGGCTTCAGATTTGGTTACCTGAAAAAGATTTGGGGGGGGTCACTTCCCCACCCTGAGACCAGTCCCAGACCAGGTCTCTTGGTTGATAGCATGATCAACTAGGATGTTGATGCTAGTCACAAGCAGTTCAAAGAAAGCACCACAACGTGGCTAATCGGGAACTAACTTTAGGAACTTGTTATCCAATTTCTCTTGAAGACACGTGGGGGTCTGTTGGTAATTTCCCTTGTGTATAATGAGGAGGATAGTGAAAAGTTTTGGTTCATTTACACTTTTTGAGTTCTCTCTGCTGTATGTGGTCATTGCAATTCTACATTTCATGAGAGGGATTTTGCACTATCTACTGTGACTTGATCTTGTATGGAGTAATTTTGATGAATAGATTTGGGGGCCAGTCCCTTCAGAATTTTTTCAGGTGTAAATCATGATGTAGTGTATTTTCCTTGCATACATTCCAGGAAATGTGGTTCAAAGGACTTAAGGACAAAGGACAATATGTATGTGCAGTGAATACACTCTGTACATTCTCCATTTATGTGATTTTTGCCTGCCTTAACCCTTTCAGGGTTTCTGACGTACTAGTACGGCTTACGCACCAGGGTTATTGACGTACTAGAACGCCTAAATTCTAGCGCCTTCAAATCTAGTGAGAGAAAGCTGGTAGGCCTACATATGAAAGAATGGGTCTATGTGGTCAGTGTGCACAGTATAAAAAAAATCCTGCAGCACACAGTGCATAATGAGAAAAAAAAAACTCCGACCGTGTTTTTCGTTTAAAACAGTGACTTTGCAGTGTATTTTCGTATGGTATTTATGCTTGTATTATAGTTTTCCTGATCTCATTTTATAGAATGAAAGACATATTACAGAAATTGAGATGATTTTTGATGGGTTTCATAATGAAAAGTACCTTGAAATTAAGCTCAAAGTAGCAGAAATGTTTGATTTTTACCAAATTTCAAAAGAAAATAAATCATGCCAAGCGTCCAATACATGTCAATTGGAGAGTCTAATATTCTTTCACAAGTGCACTGATATTATTTATACCATTTCTATACTAATGCAGTAGTCTCCATAAAGTAAATCTTCTATTTTTTGTGAGAATAAAAATTCAAAGTGGAAAGCAAAAGAGATGTAAGAGGGGCCTGGGGACGTGACTAATGAACAGAGAAAATGTTATTTTAGTGCCAGGAATGTCTGTCTTGTTTATTCTGAACCCTATTTGGAAATTGCCATCTGAAATTTGTGTGAAATTGGCAAAATTGCCAATTTCTGACCACTTAATTGGATACTTGAAATCAGTAAATGGGTGGTTTCTTGTACTCATTCGATAGAAAAAAATGGAGTTCTAGCAAAATAGATATTTTTGTCGACTAGTACACTGAAATTGGCCGAAAATAGGGCTCAAAGTGGGCGAAATCGCCAATGCATAAACATTGTCAAGGCCACAAACTTCGTGAAAGCATAATTCCGTAAGTTTTCCATCAAATTTCATAATTCTGGTGTCATTATGATCGGGAAAAAAATATCTATCATTTCATAAGAAAAAATAAGTAATTTTTTTTTTTCCAAAAAATTTTTGACCCCGAGAACGAGTTTAGGAGAGGGCCTCTCAACCCTAAAAGGGTTAAAGGGGGCTGTTAGCATGCAGCAGTATTCCAGTCTAGAGAGAACAAGTGACTTTGGATTGATATCTCTTGTTTTGAAGGTTCTAGTTATCCAGTTCATTTTACACACTATTCCATTTTTTATTCCTAATTTTTTCTGTAATAAAGTAGCTGAAATTTGTGCTAATGTGTGATAATCAGGTTGAACAATGGGTAATCCTTCCACTCCTTGATATCATGAAAAAGGTATTTACAGCTCTCCCTTCACATTAAGGTATAGAGGCATTGACCACATGAGTTACTTGATCAAAATATCACTTTCCAGTAATTAATTTTTTTTTCCAACAAACCGGCCGTATCCCACCAAGGCAGGGTGGCCCAAAAAGAAAAACGAAAGTTTCTCTTTTTAAATTTAGTAATTTATACAAGAGAAGGGGGTTACTAGCCCCTTGCCCCCGGCATTTTAGTTGTGTCTTACAACATGCATGGCTTACAGAGGAAGAATTCTGTTCCACTTCCCCACTTCTGTACCCTTATATTTACTTTATGAATGTGGGTTTACTCTTTGACAAATACCCTACATAAACTTTTTCAGGGGTATAAATTAGGGGAGATTGAGTCTACAAAAAAAAAAAAAAAAGTTAAGGCATTGATTATTAGACATTGAATAGCTCCTTCTACTTTCCTTGAGTTTATAAAGAATTCTACACTTCTCCACAGTTTCTGGCTCAGAGGTGCTCAGAATACAACAGTTTAGAAGCATACACATATAAAGATACACAACATATTCCTCCAAACTGCCAGTATCCCTAACCCCCTCCTTTAAAGTGCAGGCATTGTACTTCCCATTTCCAGGACTCAAGTCCGACTATATGAAAATAACCGGTTTCCCTGAATCCCTTCACTAAATATTACCCTGCTCACACTCCAACAGATCGTCAGGTCCCAAGTACCATTCGTCTCCATTCACTCCTATCTAACATGCTCACGCACGCTTGCTGGAAGTCCAAGCCCCTTGCCCACAAAACCTCCCTTACCCCCTTCCTTCCAACCTTTTTGAGGACGACCCCTACCCCGCCTTAATTTCCCTACAGATTTATACGCTCTCCATGTCATTCTACTTTGATCCATTCTCTCTAAATGACCAAACCACTTCAACCCCTCTTCAGCCCTCTGACTAATACTTTTATTAACTCCACACCTTCTCCTAATTTCCACACTCCGAATTTTCTGCATAATATTTACACCACACATTGCCCTTAGACAGGACATCTCCACTGCCTCCAACCGCCTCCTTGCTTTTGCATTCACAACCCAAGCTTCACACCCATATAAGAGTGTTGGTACTACTATACATTCATACATTCCCTTCTTTGCCTCCATAGATAACGTTTTTTGACTCCACATATACCTCAACGCACCACTCACCTTTTTTCCCTCATCAGTTTTATGATTATCCTCATCCTTCATAAATCCATCCGCTGACACGTCAACTCCCAAGTATCTGAAAACATTCACTTCTTCCATCATACTCCTCCCCAATTTGATTTCCAATTTTTCTTTATCTAAATAATTTTATACCCTCATCACCTTACTCTTTTCTATGTTCACCTTCAACTTTCTACCTTTACACACACTCCCAAACTCATCCACTAACCTTTGCAATTTTTCTTTAGAATCACCCATAAGCACAGTATCATCAGCAAAAAGCAACTGTGTCAATTCCCATTTTGTATTTGATTCCCCATAATTTAATCCCACCCCTCTCCTGAACACCCTAGCATTTACTTCTTTTACAACCCCATCTATAAATATATTAAACAACCAATGTGACATTACACATCCCTGTCTAAGACCTACTCTTACCGGGAAGTAGTCTCCCTCTCTTCTACACACCCTAATCTGAGCCTCACTATCCTCATAAAAACTCTTTACAGCATTTAGTAACTTACCACCTATTCCATATACTTGCAACATCTGCCACATTGCTCCCCTATCCACTCTATCATATGCCTTTTCTAAATCCATAAATGCAATAAAAACTTCCCTACCTTTATCTAAATACTTTTCACATATATGCTTCAATGTAAACACTTGATCTACACATCCCCTACCCACTCTGAAACCTCCTTGCTCATCCCCAATCCTACATTCTGTTTTACCTCTAATTCTTTCAATTATAACCTTACAGTACACTTTTCCTGGTATACTCGGTAAACTTATTCCTCTATAATTTTTACAATCTCTTTTGTCCCCCTTCCCTTTATATAAAGGGACTATACGTGCTCTCTGCCATTCCCTAGGTACCTTCCCCTCTTTCATACATTTATTCAAGAAAAATACCAACCACTCCAACACTACATTCCCCCCCTGCTTTTAAATTTCTGTCATGATCCCGTCAGTTCCAGCTGCTTTACCCCCTTTCATTCTATGTAATGCCTCATGCACCTCTCCCACACTCACATCCTGTTCGTCTTCACTCCTAAAAGATGGTATACCTCCCTGGCCAGTGCATGAAATTACCGCTTCCCTGTCTTCGTCGACATTTAAAAGTTCCTCAAAATATTCTCGCCATCTACCCAAAACCTTCATCTCCCCATCTACTAACTCCCCTACTCTGTTTTCAACTGACAAATCCATTCGTTCTCTAGGCTTTCTTAATTTATTTAACTCATTCCAAAATTTTTTCTTATTTTCATTAAAATTTCTTGACCGTGCCTCTCCCACTCTATCATCTGTTCTCCTTTTGCACTCTCACCACTCTCTTCATCTTTCTTTTACTCTCCATATACTCTACTCTTCTTATAACACTTCTGCTTTGTAAAAACCTCTCATAAGCTAACTTTTTCTCTCTTATCACACCCTCTACTTCATCATTCCACCAATCACTCCTCTTTCCTCCTGCACCCACCCTCCTATAACCACAAACTTCTGCCCCACATTCTAATACTGCATTTTTAAAACTATTCCAACCCTCTTCAACCTCCCCGCTACTCATACTTGCACCAGCCCACCTTTCTGGCAGTAGTTGCTTATATCTCACCCGAACTTCCTCTTTCCTTAGTTTATACACTTTCACCTCCCTCTTGCTTGTTGTTGCCATTTTCCATTTTTCCCATCTACCTCTTACTCTAACTGTAGCTACAACTCTGGTGACCTGGTGGTTTACGCTCTCACTTCACACGGTGAGGACCTGGGTTCGATTCCCAGCCAGAGTAGAAACATTGGACGTGTTTCTTTCCACCTGTTATCTATGTTCCCCATCAGTAAAATGGGTACCTGGGTGTTAGTCGACTGGTGTGGGTCGCATCCCGGGACACTGAACTAAGGAGGCCTGGTCACAGACCGGGCCACGGGGGCATTGACCCCCGGAACTCTCTCCAGGTAAACTCCAGGTAAGCAACTAAATAATGATCCGATATGTCAGTTGCCCCTCTATTAACGTGTACATCCTGGAGCCTACCCATCAACCTTTCATCCACCAATACATAATCTAACAAACTACTTTCATTACGTGCTATATCATACCTTGTATATTTATTTATCCTCTTCTTTATAAAATATGTATTACTTATTACCAAACTTCTTTCTACACATAGCTCAATTAAAGGCTTCCCATTTTCATTTACCCCTGGCTCCCAAAATTTACCTACTACTCCCTCCACAACATTTTTGCCCACTTCAGCATTGAAATCCCCAACCACCATTACTCTCACACTTGGTTCAAAACTCCCCACGGATTCACTCAACATTTACCAAAATCTCTCTCTCTCTCTACACTTCTCTCTTCTCCAGGTGCATATACACTTACTATAACCTACTTTTCACATCCAGCCTTTATTTTACTCCACTTAATCCTTGAATTAATACATTTTAGTCCCTCTTTTCCTGTCATAACTTATCCTTTAACATTATTACTAATCCTTCTTTAGCTCTAGCTCTATTTGAAACCCCTGACCTAATCCCATTTATTCCTCTCCACCGAAACTCTCCCATCAACTTCAGCTTTGTTTCACTTCAAGCCAGGACATCCGGCTTCTCATTCATAACATCCACAATCATCTCTTTCGTATCATTTGCACGGCATCCACATGCATTCAGACTTCCCACTTTGACAATTTTCTTCTTCAATATATACATATATGTATTTTTTTTATTATCACACTGGCCGATTCCCACCAAGGCAGGGTGGCCCGAAAAAGAAAAACTTTCACCATCATTCACTCCATCACTGTCTTGCCAGAAGGGTGCTTTACACTACAGTTTTTAAACTGCAACATTAACACCCCTCCTTCAGAGTGCAGGCACTGTACTTCCCATCTCCAGGACTCAAGTCCGGCCTGCCGGTTTCCCTGAACCCCTTCATAAATGTTACTTTGCTCACACTCCAACAGCACGTCAAGTATTAAAAACCATTTGTCTCCATTCACTCCTATCAAACACGCTCACGCATACCTGCTGGAAGTCCAAGCCCCTCACACACAAAACCTCCTTTACCCCCTCTCTCCAACCTTTCCTAGGCCGACCTCTACCCTGCCTTCCTTCCACTACAGACTGATACACTCTTGAAGTCATTCTGTTTCGCTCCATTCTCTCTACATGTCCGAACCACCTCAACAACCCTTCCTCAGCCCTGTGGACAACAGTTTTGGTAATCCCGCACCTCCTCCTAACTTCCAAACTACGAATTCTCTGCATTATATTCACACCACACATTACGCTCAGACATGACATCTCCACTGCCTCCAGCCTTCTCCTCGCTGCAACATTCATCACCCATGCTTCACACCCATATAAGAGCGTTGGTAAAACTATACTCTCATACATTCCCCTCTTTGCCTCCAAGGACAAAGTTCTTTGTCTCCACAGACTCCTAAGTGTGGTTACAGGAAAGTGGGTGCAGGAGGGAAGAGGAGCGATTGGTGGAATGATGATGTAAAGAGAGCAGTAAGGGAGAAAAAGTTAGCATATGAGAAGTTTTTACAAAGTAGAAGTGATGCAAAGAGGGAAGAGTATATGGAGAAAAAGAGAGAGGTTAAGAGAGTGGTGAAGCAATGTAAAAAGAGAGCAAATGAGAGAGTGGGTGAGATGTTATCAACAAATTTTGTTGAAAATAAGAAAAAGTTTTGGAGTGAGATTAACAAGTTAAGAAAGCCTAGAGAACAAATGGATTTGTCAGTTAAAAATAGGAGAGGAGAGTTATTAAATGGAGAGTTAGAGGTATTGGGAAGATGGAGGGAATATTTTGAGGAATTGTTAAATGTTGATGGAGATAGGGAAGCTGTGATTTCGTGTATAGGGCAAGGAGGAATAACATCTTGTAGGAGTGAGGAAGAGCCAGTTGTGAGTGTGGGGAAGTTCGTGAGGCAGTAGGTAAAATGAAAGGGGGTAAGGCAGCTGGGATTGATGGGATAAAGATAGAAATGTTAAAAGCAGGTGGGGATATAGTTTTGGAGTGGTTGGTGCAATTATTTAATAAATGTATGGAAGAGGGTAAGGTACCTAGGGATTGGCAGAGAGCATGCATAGTTCCTTTGTATAAAGGCAAAGGGGATAAAAGAGAGTGCAAAAATTATAGGGGGATAAGTCTGTTGAGTATACCTGGTAAAGTGTATGGTAGAGTTATAATTGAAAGAATTAAGAGTAAGACGGAAAATAGGATAGCAGATGAACAAGGAGGCTTTAGGAAAGGTAGGGGGTGTGTGGACCAGGTGTTTACAGTGAAACATATAAGTGAACAGTATTTAGATAAGGCTAGAGGTCTTTGTGGCATTTATGGATTTGGAAAAGGCGTATGACAGGGTGGATAGGGGGGCAATGTGGCAGATGTTGCAAGTGTATGGTGTAGGAGGTAGGTTACTGAAAGCAGTGAAGAGTTTTTACGAGGATAGTGAGGCTCAAGTTAGAGTATGCAGGAAAGAGGGAAAATTTTTCCCAGTAAAAGTAGGCCTTAGACAAGGATGTGTGATGTCACCGTGGTTGTTTAATATATTTATAGATGGGGTTGTAAGAGAAGTAAATGCGAGGGTCTTGGCAAGAGGCATGGAGTTAAAAGATAAAGAATCACACACAAAGTGGGAGTTGTCACAGCTGCTCTTTGCTGATGACACTGTGCTCTTGGGAGATTCTGAAGAGAAGTTGCAGAGATTGGTGGATGAATTTGGTAGGGTGTGCAAAAGAAGAAAATTAAAGGTGAATACAGGAAAGAGTAAGGTTATGAGGATAACAAAAAGATTAGGTGATGAAAGATTGAATATCAGATTGGAGGGAGAGAGTATGGAGGAGGTGAACGTATTCAGATATTTGGGAGTGGACGTGTCAGCGGATGGGTCTATGAAAGATGAGGTGAATCATAGAATTGATGAGGGAAAAAGAGTGAGTGGTGCACTTAGGAGTCTGTGGAGACAAAGAACTTTGTCCTTGGAGGCAAAGAGGGGAATGTATGAGAGTATAGTTTTACCAACGCTCTTATATGGGTATGAAGCATGGGTGATGAATGTTGCAGCGAGGAGAAGGCTGGAGGCAGTGGAGATGTCATGTCTGAGGGCAATGTGTGGTGTCAATATAATGCAGAGAATTCGTAGTTTGGAAGTTAGGAGGAGGTGCGGGATTACCAAAACTGTTGTCCACAGGGCTGAGGAAGGGTTGTTGAGGTGGTTCGGACATGTAGAGAGAATGGAGCGAAACAGAATGACTTCAAGAGTGTATCAGTCTGTAGTGGAAGGAAGGCGGGGTAGGGGTCGGCCTAGGAAAGGTTGGAGGGAGGGGGTAAAGGAGGTTTTGTGTGCGAGGGGCTTGGACTTCCAGCAGGCATGCGTGAGCGTGTTTGATAGGAGTGAATGGAGACAAATGGTTTTTAATACTTGACGTGCTGTTGGAGTGTGAGCAAAGTAACATTTATGAAGGGATTCAGGGAAACCGGCAGGCCGGACTTGAGTCCTGGAGATGGGAAGTACAGTGCCTGCACTCTGAAGGAGGGGTGTTAATGTTGCAGTTTAAAAACTGTAGTGTAAAGCACCCTTCTGGCAAGACAGTGATGGAGTGAATGATGGTGAAAGTTTTTCTTTTTCGGGCCACCCTGCCTTGGTGGGAATCGGCCAGTGTGATAATAAATAAATAAATAAATAAATATATATATATATATATATATATATATATATATATATATATATATATATATATATATATATATATATATATATATATATATATATATATATATATATATCATACATACATACATACATACATACATACATACATATACATATACAGTGGACCCCCTCATAGCGACCTTAATCCGTGCAAGAGGGCTGGCTGTTATGCGAAATGTTCGCTATGTGAATGAATTTTCCCCATAAGAAATAATGGAAATCAAATTAATCCGTGCAAGACACCCAAAAGTTTGAAAAAAAAATTTTTACCACATGAAATATACATTTTCCTACACACAAAGAGAAGGATACATGCACAATAGTAGAGTAGTACATGCACAATATATATTGTGCATGTACTACTCTACTAAATGAAGAATAAATGACACTTACCTTTATTGAAGATGCAGCAATGACTGATGAGACACTGTGTCCTGGGAGTGCCTTTTCCTCCTGAGTACTGTAGGTCCTGTTTGGTATTTTCTTCCAGAACAGGCCTTATTACACTGTGTATGTCACTACGATTCTTAAATCTCTCAAACCAACCTTTGCTGGCTCTAAATTCACCAATATGAGCACTAGTTCCAGGCATTTTCCCTGTTCACCTGGGTGTTAGTCGACTGGTGTGGGTTGCATCCTGGGAGACAAGATTAAGGACCCCAATGGAAATAAGTTAGACAATCTTCGATGACACTGACTTTTTTGGGCTATCCTGGGTGGCAAATCCTCTGGGGTTAATTGTTTCTTGGTATTCTCAATAAGCCACACCAACAACGGTGCTACAGCAGCAGCAGCAGCAGCTGACGATGCTACAGCAGCAGCAGACGATGCTACAGCAGCAGCAGACGATGCTACAGCAGCAACTGACGATGTTACAGCAGCAGCAGACGATGCTACAGCAGCAGCAGCAGCAGACGATGCTACAGCAGCAACAGACGATACAGCAGCAACTGACGATGTTACAGCAGCAGCAGACGATGCTACAGCAGCAGCAGCAGCAGACGATGCTACAGCAGCAACAGACGATGCTACAGCAGCAGCAGACGATGCTACAGCAGCAACTGACGATGTTACAGCAGCAGCAGACGATGCTACAGCAGCAGCAGCAGCAGACGATGCTACAGCAGCAACTGACGATGTTACAGCAGCAGCAGACGATGCTACAGCAGCAGCAGCAGCAGACGATGGTACAGCAGCAGCAGCAGCTGACGGTGGAACAGCAGCAACAGACGATGCTACAGCAGCAGCAGCAGCAGACGATGCTACAGCAGCAACAGACGATGCTACAGCAGCAGCAGACGATGCTACAGCAGCAACTGACGATGTTACAGCAGCAGCAGACGATGCTACAGCAGCAGCAGCAGCAGACGATGCTACAGCAGCAGCAGCAGCTGACGGTGGAACAGCAGCAACAGACGATGCTACAGCAGCAGCAGATGATGCTACAGCAGCAGCAGACGGTACTACAGCAGCAGGAGCAGCTGACGGTGGTACAACAGCAGCAGCTGACAGTGCAGCAGCAGCTGACGGTGATACAGCAGCAGCAGCAGCTCTACCACCAATATATATATATATTTATTTATTTCAACAAGTCGGCCGTCTCCCACCGAGGCAGGGTGACCCAAAAAAGAAAGAAAATCCCCCAAAAGAAAATACTATCATCATTCAACACTTGCACCTCACTCACACATAATCACTGTTTTTGCATAGCTGCACAGAATACAACAGTTTAGAAGCATATACTGTACGTATAAAGATGCACAACATATCCCTCCAAACTGCCAATATCCCAAACCCTTCCTTTAGAGTGCAGGCATTGTACTTCCCATTTCCAGGACTCAAGTCCGGCTATATAAAAACAACCGGTTTCCCTGAATCCCTTCACTAAATATTACCCTGCTCACACTCCAACAGCTCGTCAGGTCCCAAATGCCATTCGTCTTCATTCACTCCTATCTAACAAGCTCGTGCAAGCTAGCAGTCAAGTTTGAATTTAATGGACTAATAGGGACGGCAGGCAAGTGGCTTGGAATAGCATTTGTGGTGGATAAAGAAAAGATTTTTTGCTGACATCATAACGATGATGGAAATTTCTGTAACCAGTGATTAAACCCAGTTGGCTCCCATTTCCCCAGGCACTGTATTCCATATTTTCTGGCAGAAGGTATAACCTCCTCCCCCTCAAAAAAAAAAAAAAAATCTTTAAAGAATCATCCTGCACTAAGCTTATATGCTCCAGGTGAGGAATAAGGGTAGGCTTTGGGTTACTGGCAAGTGGTGGTTTCAGTGCTACAATACTGGTAAGCTAAATTCCTAACACCCACCCCCAGTAAAACTTTCTCAGTTTGCTTTAAACTTACTAGTATCTTCTCTTTCTTCTTTCAACACACCGGCCGTATCCCACCGAGGCGGGGTTGCCCAAAAGGAAAAACAAAAGTTTATCCTTTTACATTTAGTAATATATACAGGAGAAGGGGTTACTAGCCCCTTGCTCCCAGCATTTTAGTTGCCTCTTACAACACGCATGGCTTACGGAGGAAGAATTCTGTTCATCTTCCCCATGGAGATAAAAGGAACTCAACAGGAACAAGAACTAGAATGAAAATAGAAGAAAACCCAGAGGGGTGTGTATATATATGCTTGTATATGTATGTGTAGTTTGACCTAAGTGTAAGAAGAAGTAGCAAGACGTACCTGAAATCTTGCATGTGTATGAGACAATAAAAAGACACCAGCAATCCTACCATCGTGTAAGACAATTACAGGCTTCCGTTTTACACTCACTTGGCAGGACGGTAGTTCCTCCCTGGGTGGTTGCTGTTTACCAACCTACTACCTAGGACTAGTATCTTATAAATTATAATTTACGTATTACTAATACGAAATAAGCAAACCTGCTTGTGCAGTTGTAAATAATTGTGATGTAGCAGTCTGTAAACAGCAGGTAGCCATGTTTGCTTTAGTGATTGTGGTTGTGTTTGAGCAGACTAAAGGCTGTGCAAGGTTCTGCCTTTGCCAGCTATGTTGTGTAGATCAAGTCAGCCACTGGCTCACTATCTTTTCTTTTATTTTTCCTACAATATGCCTACCACATAAGGGTGTGCCTTGTATGCTCATGTGCATTATATGCCATGAAATACAGTAACTCACATGGATTTAATCCTCCCTCTGTTACTGTAATAAAGACAGTGACTTGGTGAGACCCCAGAACTGCTGCCATAGAAAATAGCATTCAGTAGAAAAGGGTCACTGTAGCTAGTATGTGATTGGAAGCTCCTGAACCTGGTGGTGGGGAAAACTGATACATTATATTCCTAGTTAGTTGTCATGACACTTATATGAAAGTATTTACATAAGTGCAGTACTAAGGATCGCAAAGAGTACATGAAGGGAGTGCTACAGCAGCAGCATGCAGTCTAACAGTGTTTATCCTTAACACCCTAAAATGGAGATGATCATGGTAGTAAACTAAACCCAAGTACAGTTAACACAGTAATCTACATAACAAAAACCAAACTGGCAACCGTTAAAAATGTTTTTTATGAATTCATACATTCCCTTGTGTATTTTGTCAAATATCTTTTGAAGTAATGGCAAGTTATCAGTTAACTCAGTTATTGATTTAAGAGGGCGTGTCCTAACCTCAGTTTTTTAATGTTTGGAAATATTTTGGTTTTAGTAAATTTGTTAAACAGCACTGCAGTAATAGATAGTATACATATGCAGCTTTCTTTAGAATGAATGTATATTAGCATATAAAATGTTATGGAGGAAGTAGTAGGTAAATTTGGGGTGCCAGGGGTAAATGTAAATGGGGAGCCTTTAATTGAGCTATGTGTAGAAAGAAATTTCGTAATAAGTAATACATATTTTATGAAAAAGAGGATAAATAAATATACAAGGTATGATGTAGCACGTAATGAAAGTAGTTTATTAGATTATGTATTGGTGGATAAAAGGTTGATGGGTAGGCTCCAGGATGTACATGTTTATAGAGGGGCAACTGATATATCGGATCATTATTTAGTTGTAGCTACAGTTACAGTAAGAGGTAGATGGGAAAAGAGGAAGGTGGCAACAACAAGTAAGAGGGAGGTGAAAGTGTATAAACTAAGGGAGGAGGAAGTTCGGGTGAAATATAAGCGACTATTGGCAGAAAGGTGGGCTAGTGCAAAGATGCGTAGTGGGGGGGTTGAAGAGGGTTGGAATAGTTTTAAAAATGCAGTATTAGAATGTGGGACAGAAGTTTGTGGTTATAGGAGGGTGGGGGCAGGAGGAAAGAGGAGTGATTGGTGGAATGATGAAGTAAAGGGAGTGATAAAAGAGAAAAAGGTAGCTTATGAGAGGTTTTTACAAAGCAGAAGTGTTATAAGAAGAGCAGAGTACAGTGGGCCCCCGCATAACGATTACCTCCAAATGTGACCAATTATGTAAGTGTATTTATGTAAGTGCATTTGTACGTGTATGTTTGGGGGTCTGAAATGGACTAATCTACTTCACAATATTTCTTATGGGAACAAATTCGGTCAGTACTGGCACCTGAACATACTTCTGGAGTGAAAAAATATCGTTAACCGGGGGTCCACTGTATATGGAGAGTAAAAGAAAGGTAAAGAGAGTGGTGAGAGAGTGCAAAAGGAGAGCAGATGATAGAGTGGGAGAGGCACTGTCAAGAAATTTTAATGAAAATAAGAAAAAATTTTGGAGAAAGTATGGATTTGTCAGTTAAAAACAGAGTAGGGGAGTTAGTAGATGGGGAGATGGAGGTATTAGGTAGATGGCGAGAATATTTTGAGGAACATTTAAATGTTAAGGAAGAAAGAGAGGCAGTAATTTCATGCACTGGTCAGGAAGGTATACCATCTTTTAGGAGTGAAGAAGAGCAGAATGTAAGTGTGGGGGAGGTACGTGAGGCATTACGTAGAATGAAAGGGGGTAAAGCAGCTGGAACTGATGGGATCATGACATAAATGTTAAAAGCAGGGGGGGATATAGTGTTGGAGTGGTTGGTACTTTTGTTTAATAAATGTATGAAAGAGGGGGGAAGGTACCTAGGGATTGGTGGAGAGCATGTATAGTCCCTTTATATAAAGGGAAAGGGGACAAAAGAGACTGTGAAAATTATAGAGGAATAAGTTTACTGAGTATACTAGGAAACGTGTACGGTATGGTTATAATTGAAAGAATTAGAGGTAAGACAGAATGTAGGATTGCGGATGAGCAAGGAGGTTTCAGAGTGGGTAGGGGATGTGTAGATCAAGTGTTTACATTGAAGCATATATGTGAACAGTATTTAGATAAAGGTAGGGAAGTTTTTATTGCATTTATGGATTTAGAAAAGGCATATGATAGAGTGGATAGAGGAGCAATGTGGCAGATGTTGCAAGTATATGGAATAGGTGGTAAGTTATTAAATGCTGTAAAGAGTTTTTATGAGGATAGTGAGGCTCAGGGTGTGTAGAAGAGAGGGAGACTACTTCCCGGTAAAAGTAGGTCTTAGACAGGGATGTGTAATGTCACCATGGTTGTTTAATATATTTATAGATGGGGTTGTAAAGGAAGTAAATGCTAGGGTGTTCGGGAGAGGGGTGGGATTAAATTTTGGGGAATCAAATTCAAAATGGGAATTGACAGTTACTTTTTGCTGATGATACTGTGCTTATGGGAGATTCTAAAGAATAATTGCAAAGGTTAGTGGATGAGTTTGGGAGTGTGTGTAAAGGTAGAAAGTTGAAAGTGAACATAGAAAAGAGTAAGGTGATGAGGGTATCAAATGATTTAGATAAAGAAAAATTGGATATCAAATTGGGGAGGAGGAGTATGGAAGAAGTGAATGTTTTCAGATACTTGGGAGTTGACGTATCGGCGGATGGATTTATGAAGCATGAGGTTAATCATAGAATTGATGAGGGAAAAAAGGTGAGTGGTGCGTTGAGGTATATGTGGAGTCAAAAAACGTTATCTATGGAGGCAAAGAAGGGAATGTATGAAAGTATAGTAGTACCAACACTCTTATATGGGTGTGAAGCTTGGGTGGTAAATGCAGCAGCGAGGAGATGGTTGGAGGCAGTGGAGATGTCCTGTTTAAGGGCAATGTGTGGTGTAAATATTATGCAGAAAATTCGGAGTGTGGAAATTAGGAAAAGGTGTGGAGTTAATAAAAATATTAAAAGGGAGAAAAAGGGGTTGTTGAGGGGGGTTTGGTAATTTTTAAAGTATGGATCAAAGTAGAATGACATGGAAAGCATATAAATCTTGGGGGAAAAGGGGGGGCGGGGTAGGGGGTTGGTTCCCCAAAAGGGGTTTGGGGGGAGGGAAAAGGGGTTTTTTGGGCAAGGGGCTTGGACATCCAGCAAACGTGCATGGCGTGTTAGATAGGAGTGAATGGAGCGGATGGTACTTGGGACCTTATGATCCCGTTGGGGTGAACAGGGTAATATTTAGTGAAGGGGTTCAGGGGAAAAAGGTTATTTTCATATAGTCGGACTTGAGTCCTGGAAATGGAAATTTCAATGCCCTGCCCTTTAAAAGGGTGGGTTTTGGGGTATTGGCCCGTTTGGAGGGGTATGTTGTTATCTGTATATGTGTATGCTTTAAAAATTTGTATTCCTGAAAAAAACCCCCAAAAACAGTGATAATGTTGGGGTGGTGAAAAGTGTTGAATGATGATGGATTTTCTTTTTGGGAAATTTTTTTTCTTTTTTTGGGTTTACCCCTGCCCCTGTGGGGGCGGCCGACTTGTTAAAAAAAAATGTATATTAGCATTATTTTGTTGTTGTTTATTATTGATAATACCTCCGGGAGTAGTTGATGAAATATTAAAGCTTGGGCAGTCATAGAAAATCTGTTACTTGGAAAACCAGTTTTGTTTCCAAAAAGAAAGAGGTAAAAATTTTGGCCACAGATTTTTTTCATCCCCTTGTGACAATAGATCACCCGGCATGGAACTTGCCTTTTGGGGAAAAAAGGAAAATTTCTGATAATTCGAAGTTTTCCATGGACAGATTAAAAAAAACATAATGCTCCCAAAGGTAAAATTTCCCGCTGTTTGATATGGAAAGAATAAAAAACTCAAAAAATTATCACAGTACACAGAATGCAGGCAGTCCATCTTGTAGAACACAGGGACCAAATAAAAATAATTGTCAGATTTGTCATTTAGAATAATTATATAGGATGATTTGTCATTTAGAGAACACTAAGTCACATGCAGCAGAAGCCAGGAAAATGATAGTGGGTTATGAGTATTTAAAACATGATAAGTAGTGACTGATACTTTTCGACTCACTGGTGCCCTCACAGATGCGATATTGTGCTCATGGTGCCTTTCAAGGCAGAATAGATACCCAAGTTGTAGAATGTACAGAAGTTGATTACTGCCACCATAAATTTAGTATAACATCTAAACTACTAGGAATGCCCCAAAGGACTTGAATTTTTCTCTGGCAGTGAGGAGAGAGAGAGAGAGAGAGAGTGAGAGTGAGAGTGAGTGAGTGAGTGTGTGAGAGAGTGTGAGAGAGTGTGAGAGAGAGAGAGAGAGTGTGAGAGAGAGAGAGAGAGAGTGTGAGAGAGAGAGAGAGAGAGAGAGAGAGAGAGAGAGAGTGAGAGAGAGTGTGTGTGAGAGAGAGAGAGAGAGAGAGAGTGTGAGAGAGAGTGTGTGAGAGAGAGAGAGAGAGAGAGAGAGAGAGAGAGGGTGAGAGAGAGAGAGAGAGAGAGAGAGAGTGAGAGAGAGAGAGAGAGAGAGAGTGAGAGAGGGAGGTGTGAGAGAGAGAGAGGGGAGAGGGAGAAGGAGTAGAGAGAGAAGTGTGGGGAAGAGAGTGTGAGAGAGGAGAGAGAGGTGAGAGAGAGAGAGGTGTGAGAGGAGAGAGGGAGTGTGGAGAGAGTGTGAGAGAGTGTGAGAGAGAGAGAGAGAGAGGGGAGAGAGAGAGAGGGGAGGGGTGAGAGAGAGAGGAGAGTGGGGTGTGGGGTGTACTCACCTATTTGTGGTTGCAGGGGTCGAGTCACAGCTCCTGGCCCCGCAAAGAAAGATCGCAGTCAGCAGGATTCGAAACTACTACTGGGGACGGTCAAGATTCCCAAGCAGCGGTCTAGTCCACGGTCTAGTCTAGTCCACTGTGTGTGTGTGTGTGTGTGTGTGTGTGTGTGTGTGTGTGTGTGTGTGTGTGTCTGTGTGTGTGTCTGTGTGTGTGTGTGTGTGTGTTGGTTACCATTTTGCCCTAGGCACATGTCGATTAGACCCCTAGGCCTGTTGTATGTGCATGCATGTGGATGTATGTGGTACTCACCTAATTCACTAATTGTGGTTGCAGGGTCGGAGACTCAGCTCCTGGCTCCTCTTCACTGATCCTACTAGGTCCTCTCCCTCTCTGCTTCCTGAGCTTGTCAACCTCTTCTTAAAACTATGTATGGTTCCTGCCTCCACTACTTCACTTGCTAGGGCTTTTCCCCTTCCTGCGACTCATGACTGAAGAAAATTCCCTAACGTCCTGTGACTCGTCGGGAGTCTTCAGCTTCAGTTGGACCCTTGTTTCTGTGCCCCCTCTCTGGAACATCCTATCTCTGTCCACCTTGTCTATTCCCCGGAGTATCTTGTATATGTTATCATGTCTCCCTGACCCTTCTGTCCTCAATGTCGTCAGTCGATTTCCTCAACCTTTTCCTTATCGACATTCCCTGAGCTCTGGGACAGCCTTGTTGCAAACCTTTGTCTTTCTAACTTTTGCGTGCTTGACCAGGTGTGGGTTCCCGACTGGTGCTGCATACTCCCGTATGGGCCTAACATACACAGTGTACAGTGTCTTGAGCGATTCTTTATTAAGGAAATTTGGAGGCTATTCTCAGGTTGCCAGGCGCCCGTATGCTGCAGCAGTTATTTGGTTGATGTGTGCCTCCGGTGGCGTGCTTTTGGTGTTATGGTCACCCCAAGGTCTTTCTCCCCGAGTGGGGCTCTAGTCTTTGTCCACCTAGCCTATACTCTGTCTCGGTCTTCTTGCCCCTCCCAAACTTCATGACTTTGCATTTGGCAGGATTGAATTGAGAAGCCAGTTTCTGGACCACATGTCCCGCCTGTCCAGGTCTCTTTGCAGTCCTGCCTCATCCTCATCCGTTTAATTCTTCTCATCAACTTCACATCATCTGCGAATAGGGACACTTCAGAGTCTATTCCTTCCATCATGTCGTTAGCATATAAAAAATAACACTGGTCTAGGGCACCTTGGACCTCAGTCACAGGACTGTGATACCTCTTCACGTACCATGACTTTGTTGCTGCCTCCCTGTCAGGTATTCCCTGATCCATTGCAGTGCCCTCCTGTTATATCACCTGATCCTCCAGCTTCTGCACCCAATCTCTTGTGGGGGAAATGTGTCAAAAAGGGCCCTTCCTGCAGTCTAGGAAAGCAATCAACCCACCCCTCTCTCTCGTGTCTTACTTCTGTTACCTTGTCATAAAACTCCAGGAGGTTTGTGACACAGGATTTGCCTTCCATGAACTCATGCTGGTTTTCATTTATAATCTTGTGTGTGTGTGTGTGTGAGAGTGAGTGAGTGTGTGAGAGTAAGTGTGAGAGAGTGAGTGAGTGAGTGTGATAGAGTGAGTGTGAGAGAGTGTACTCACCTGGGTTTAGGTTGCGGTGTGATCCGAGCTCCCGGCCGCCTCTTCACTGTCGCTACTAGGTCACTCTCCTGAGCCGTGAGCTTTATCATGCCTCTGCTAAAGCTATGTATGGATCCTGCCTCCCCTACATCGCTTCCGAAATATTCCACTTACGCTACTCTGTGGCTGAAGAAACTCCCAACATCCCTGTGATTCATCTGTGTCTTCAGCTTCCAACTGTGTCCCCTTGTTACTGTGTCCCAAACTCTGGAACATCCTGTCTTTGTCCACCTTGTCAATTCCTCTCATTATTTTGTATGTCGTTATCATGTCCCCTATCTCTCCTGTCCTCCAGTGGCGTCCAGTGATTTCCCAACCTCTCCTCGTAGGACATACCTCAGCTCTGGGACTAGTCTTGTTGCAAACCTTTGCACTTTCTCAGTTTCTTCACGTGTTGGGTAGGTGTGGGTTCCAAACTGGGTCCAAAACTCCAATATGGGCCCACATTACGGTTTTACAGGGTCCTGAATGATTCCTTATTAAGATGTCGGAATGCTGTTCTGAGGTTTGCTAGGCGCCCATATGCTGCAGCAGTTATTTGGTTGATGTGCATTCAGGGGATGTGCCTGGTGTTATACTCACCCCAGATCTTTCCTTGGTGAGGTTTGTAGTCTCTGACCCTAGACGTACTCCGTCTGTGGCCTTCTTTGCCCTTCCCCAATCTTCATGACTTTGCACTTGGTGGATTGAACTCCAGGAGCCAATTGCTGGACCAGGTCTGCAGCCTGTCCAGATCCTTTGTAGTTCTGCCTGGTCTTGATCGAGTGAATTCTTCTCATCAACTTCACGTCATCTGCAAACAGGGACACCTCAGAGTCTATTCCTTCCGTCATGTCGTTCACAAATACCAGAAACAGCACTGGTCCTAGGACTGACCCCTGCGGGACCCGCTGGTCACAGGTGCCCACTCTGACACCTCGCCCGATACCATGACTGCTGCTGTCTTCCTGACAAGTATTCCCTGATCCATTGTAGTGCCTTCCCCTGTTATCCCTGCTTGGTCCTCCAGTTTTTGCACCAATCTCTGTGTGGAACTGTGTCAAACGCCTTCTTGCAGTCCAAGAAAATGCAATCCACCACCCCTCTCTCTTGTCTTACTGCTGTCACCATGTCATAGAACTCCAGTAGGTTTGTGACACAGGATTTCCTGTCCCTGAAACCATGTTGGCTGCTGTTGATGAGATCGTTCCTTTCTAGGTGTTCCACCACTCTTCTCCTGATAATCTTCTCCATGATTTTGCATACTATACATGTCAGTGACACTGGTCTGTAGTTTAATGCTTCATGTCTGTCTCCTTTTTTAAAGATTGGGACTGCATTTGCTGTCTTCCATGCCTCAGGCAATCTCTCTGTTTCGATAGATGTTTTGAATATTGTTAGGGGTACACATAGCGCCTCTGCTCCCTCTCTCAATACCCATGGGGAGATGTTATCTGGCCCCATTGCCTTTGAGTGTGTGAGAGAGAGAGTGTGTGAGAGAGAGTGTGTGAGAGAGAGTGTGTGTGAGAGAGTGTGTGAGAGAGTGTGTGAGAGAGTGTGTGAGAGAGTGTGTGAGAGAGTGTGTGAGAGAGAGTGTGAGAGGAGAGGTGTGGGGAGAGTGTGAGAGAGTGTGAGAGAGTGTGAGAGTGTGTGAGAGTGTGTGTGTGAGAGGTGTGTGTAGAGAGAGGCGGTGAGAGCGTGTGAGAGAGCGTGTGAGAGAGAGCGTGGAGAAAGCGTGTGAAGGCGTGAGAGAAGCGTGTGAGAAGAGAGCGTGGAGAAGCGTGAGAGCGTGTGAGAGAAGCGGAGAAAGCGTGTGAGAGAAGGCGTGTAGAAGCGTGGAGAAGAGCGTGAGAGAGAGAGCGTGAGAAAGCGTGAGAGAAGCGCGTGAAGAAGCGTGTGAGAGAAGGGGTGAGAAGAGAGAGCGTGTGAGGCGTGAGAGAAAGGCGTGGAGAGAAGGCGTGTGAGAGAAGGCGGTGAAAGCGTGAGAAGAGAAGCGTGTGAGAGAGCGTGAAGAGAAAGCGTGAGAGAAGCGTAGAAGCGTGTGAAAGCGTGAGAGAAGGCGTGTAGAAGCGTGTGGAGAAAGCGTTGAAGGCGTGAGAAGCGTGTAGAAAGCGTGAAGAGAAGCGTGAAGGCGTGAAGGCGTGAGAAGCGTGTGAGAAGCGTGGCGTAGAAAGCGGGTGGAAGGCGTGAAGAAGCGTGAGAAAGGTGAAGCGTGTAGAGAAGCGTGTGAAGGCGTGGAAGAAGCGTGTGAGAGCGTGAGAAGAGCGTGTGAGAGAAGGCGTGTGAGAGCGTGTGAGGAGAGCAGAGCGTGTAGAGCGTGGGGAAGCGGTGAAGAGCGTGGAGAAGAGCGTGGAGAGAAGCGTGGAAGAGAAGCGTGAGAGAGAGGCGTGTGAAGAAGAGCGGTGAAGAGCGTGAGAAGAAAGCGTGTGAGAAAGCGTGGAGAAGGCGTGAAGAGAAGCGTGAGCGTGAAGAGCGCGTGAGAGAAAGCGTGTGAAGAGCGTGGAAGAGGCGTGAGAAAGCGTGGAAAGAGAGTGAGAGAGTGATTGTGAGAGAGAGAGAGAGAGAGAGAGAGTGAGTGAGTGTGTGAGAGAGAGTGCGAGTGTGTGTGTGTAGGGGTTGCAAGATTCTGTATGAGGCACAAGTACGCTCACACCTTGAGTATGCTCCACTTTCTTGGTTTGCCTGCCCCCCCTCTCATCTGCGACTGCTTGACAGAGTAGAGAACAGAGCAAGACGTCTCATCTCTCGCCTGGACCAATCCTGGATAGATCTGTCATTTCAGCAGAGCCTTCAACACAGGAGGGATTTGGGTGGCCTTACTGTTATGTACAAGGCCAATATTGTCAAAGTACCACACTTGGATCCACTTCGAGGACAGCGTGAAACAAGCTTTTATGCCACAAGAAGGGCAGAAAGCAGCAACTTCACTCTGGCTGTACCCTTCTCCAGAACGTCACTCCATCTGAGATTATACATACCCAGGATGACTCGAGTATAGAACACAGTACAGCATAATGATGTCAACGAGATAAAATCAGTTGATCAAATGAAAATGCTGGCCCACAGATGGCTCCAACTTCATCCTGTTCCCTACTTGTATGTCTCATAACAATAAAAATGCTTTCAAATGAGCTGATGTAGGTAACAGCTCTTAGCTTGCCAATAAAGTTAGGAATCCTTAACCTGTAAATAGCTTGTCAATAAAGCTAGGGATCTTTAACCTTATCAAACCCTGAGTACAAAAAAAAATTGAGAGAGAATGAGAGAGAGAGAGAATGAGAATGAAAATTTCTTAGGGACCTAGTCCCCCAATCTACATCCTGCCATAGCTTTCTGGACTGAAAGATATGGAAGAAAGTGTGGAACAAACATAGTGAAAGGCATGGGGGCCATAATGACCATTAGAGACCACTGTCAGCATCCATAGCTCAAGACTCTTCAGTCTGTAAAAAAACAAAAATCAGAAATATTATGAAAGCTAAAGAAGAAATTTAAAATTAAACCAAACCAATATCTCCTGCAAATTCCTAATTAGCTGTGTTGTGATGGTTATTTGGGCCTCTGGATTGCTAACACAATGAGGGCAAATTCCTAGGCCTATACCTCGACAACAACCTGAACTTCAGCACCCATATCCAACACATAACCAAAAAAGTATCCAAAACGGTGGGGATCCTCTCCAAGATACGATACTATGTGCCGCAAACTGCCCTTCTCACACTATACCATTCACTTATATATCCATACCTCACCTATGCTATATGTGCTTGGGGTTCAACTGCAGCAACACACCTAAAGCCAATAATAACCCAACGAAAAGCCGCAGTAAGAATAATCACTAAATCCCATCCCTGGCAACACACCCCCCCACTCTTCATAGATCTAAACTTACTTCCTGTTCAGTACATCCACACTTACTACTGTGCAATCTACATCTACAGGACCTTAAATTCCAATATTAACCTTGACCTAAAATGCTTTCTTGATAGTTGCGACAGAACCCACAGGCACAATACCAGACACAAACATCTCTATGACATTCCCCGTGTCCGACTAAACCTTTACAAAAATTCAATATATGTCAAAGGCCCTAAAATCCGGAACACCCTACCTGAAAATTCTAAAACTGCAGACACATTCATCAACTTCAAAACTACCATCAGAAAACATCTTATCTCCCTGATACACCCTGTCAACTAATTACACGAATACCACCTGGTGGTCAACACTTACACTCACTCACCCATTTGACCATAAACAGAAATATCAATCTCAATCTCAAAATAATGAATCTTAACTAGTCATAAGTTGGCCTGTTATACTCCAATACTGAAACTATGTATAGTGCCAAAACAAAAGCATTCACATTGCTAAACTCACAAACTAGTATTTAGTCACAGCCATAATACCAACTTACCTCATAATTTTGTAATATTTTAAACTTAAGATTTAATTTAAGTCTGCCCGAAATGCCTAGCCATGCTAGGTGTTCTAGTGGTACACTCTGTAATTATTATTTTACTACATGTAAACAATACAATAACCAAATTCTGTAAACTCAGCATTGTAATCCGGATTTATAGAGAATAAACTTTGAATAGTCAGGTTGAAGAGGTGGTGAACAAGACTGCCTGGCTGTGAGCATGCTAGAACTCTTGTAGCAGGTTACAGGGATATGGGGTCACAGGTATGTGGGGGGCACAGAAATGTGGGATCACAGGTATGTGGGGTCACAGGTATGCTCTAGCAAATGTTGTATTGTGGGGGCCAAGCATTTAGGGATGAGATGCCTATTTTTCAAATTCCAATTATAAATGTTTAGTACCAAATGTAGATCTATGTTGATGTGCGTAGCGCTCTGATCGTAGATCTATGTTTTTTTTTTTTACATAAGAAAGCATGTAAAATCTGATGTAGATCTACATCTGGAGCGCTACGCACATCAACGTAGATCTATGTTTGGACAGTTTAAGGGTTCAAGAGTTTTCAGTACTGCATGGAGATATTCAAAACAATATACGTATATAGTCCATTTTTTACCTGTTATTCAGTTAGCAAATAAAAAGCCAGTATATAGTACACATTTACAGTATTACAATAATGCGTTGTAATTTTTATTTAGTTTGGTCATTATCTCTTGAGAATTAGGAGTTGACTTTGTACTCAATATTTTCTATTAATTCTTGACACAGTGACCTTCAGCTCAGTTATGATCGCAAGGAGAACACGATTCCTTCACAAACATAATTTGCAGCTTGCTGGGCAGGACCACAGCTATTAGCTTGTGTGTGGTCTTGCACCCTCGTTGACATGTGGTTGCCACAGGTATTTAACTTCATGTGTGTTTTTCTTTTCCTTTCGGGATATGCACATCTGCACTCAGTCTTACAAGGTGAATTTCAACAGCACTATTTTGTACTTGCTCATACATCATCCACAACGTGATAGTCGTCATTGAGACGGAGAATGATGTAAAACTTGACAACCACATGCCAATAAAGATTTAAAATTAAAATTTTCTTAAATCTTCAGTAATTATAAATCTGAAATTCTAAATCTAAGATATCTCAAATGACAGATTAACATTATGATTTGATTTTAAACAGAATTTCCTCTTTTTTCAGCCTGAGGATCCTCCCTTTCTGACTGTGGGAACTGAGGTATCTGCCAAGTATAAGGGAGCCTTTTGCGAGGCCAAGGTCCACAAAGTCGTTAAAGTCGTTAAGGTTAAGGTAAGAATTTTCTGTTAGTTTTTGTTTTTTTACATAAAATTAAAATACAGGAGGGCCTTGCTTTACAGTGTTTCACTTTACAGCATTTCGCTAATACAGCGGTTTTCAATTACTACACCTATTCTTCAGTTATTCAGACGTCCTACAATAAATATATTCACCATTCATTATAAACTAAGAACAAAAATATTTTAACCCTTTCAAGGTCGACAGGCCCTCTCAGAGACTTGTTCTCAGGGTCGGCCAAGTTTAAAAAAAAAAAAAAACATTTTTCTTATGAAAAGATAGAGAATCTTTTCCCAATCATAATGACACCAAAAATATGAAATTTGATGGAAAACTTACGGAATTATGCTCTTGCGAAGTTAGCGGTCTCGATGATGTTTTGCGCATCGGCGATTTTGCCCAATTTGAGCCCTATTTTCGGCCAATTCCAGTGTACTTGTCGACAGAAATCATAACTATTTTGCTAGAACTCCATTTTTTCTATCGAATGAGTACAAGAAACCACCCATTTACCGATTTCAACTATCCAATACAGTTGTCAGAATTTAGCAATTTTGCCAATTTCACACAAATTTCAAAAGATGCCA
Source organism: Cherax quadricarinatus (assembly GCF_038502225.1). Taxonomy (NCBI): domain Eukaryota; kingdom Metazoa; phylum Arthropoda; class Malacostraca; order Decapoda; family Parastacidae; genus Cherax; species Cherax quadricarinatus. The sequence goes on along the minus strand of NC_091294.1, from coordinate 70,171,631 downwards.
ATTTCCGAATGGCGTCTAGAATAAACAAGAAAGACATTCCTGGCACTAAAATAACATTTCCTCTGTTCATTAGTCACGTCCCCACGCCCCTCTTACATTCTTTTGCTTTCCACTTTGAATTTTTATTCTTACAAAAAAATAGAAGATTTACTGTTATGCAGACTACTGCATTAATGTAGAAATGGTATAAATAATATCAGCGCACTTGTGAAAGAATATTAGACTCACCAGTTGATGTGTATTGGACACATAGTATGATTTGTTTACTTTTGAACTTTGGTAAAAATCGAACATTTCTGCTTTCTGTTTCCTGTTTTTCTGGAAGTTTTATTGCAAGTAAAGTGAGAGTGAGTGAAAAGGTGAATAGTTAATGAAACTAATGAAATCGAAAGCCAGAGGGAGGAAGTGAGAGGCATAAACATAAGAAACAGAATGATCACGATCTCTTGAGTTAGGTAGACCTATTGTTCCATGCGAGGTGGACCTACTGTTCCATGCTAGGTAGAGTTTCTGTGTAGGGTATGACAGTTTGTGTATTGGGGGATGTCAGTTGTGTTCTGGGATATGACAGTTTTTGTTGTGGGCTATGAAAGATTTTCTGCACTTTTGTCTTTGATTGTCAAGAAAAACTAATTGATTGAGAAATATGAACATTTTACCACTATCACCATATTCAGCCAACACACACACACTATGATTAGTGTAGGCTTTACACAGAGGAGCACTACAGTCGGCCTACTGACCCATGCTAGGTTGATCTTACTCAACTCTGCCCTCCCCACCACAGCAGACTATAAATTCCATTTGTCCTCAACCACCACATTCAACCCACACATCCTTTCTAGCCCCTTCATACAACTCACAAAGCTGTACATGCAGATCTCAGCCTCAACCCCCTCCCCACCCAGCTGCACTATAGGCTACACACATACCATTCCAACCCACAAGTACCTGAACACAGAAGCATACCAGGTCTGTATTAAATATGTACAATTGAGGAGACAAAGAAGATCAGACACAGAGAGCATAGAAGATTATACAGAAGCAGGAAAAAAAAGGGTTACCAGATTGCTTAATAACGTGAATGTCACAAGGAAGGAAAGGTAATGTTAGCAGAGAGATCATCGAGATAGAGCAAAAACTTGGTGTTGTACAGGTTGACCATCACTAATCCAGCATCATCGGGACCTGTAGGGTGCCAGATTAGTGATTTTGCCGGATTACAGAGTGATTAGGTTAGAATATACTTAACCCAGTGGCAGTATTTACACATCGGTGATTTCACCCATTTTATGCCCTATTTTTGTCCCATTCCATTGTTCCAGTACTTGTCTACCAAATTCATAGCTATTTTGTTAATATTTCTTCTGTTCTGTTTATTGAGTACAAGAAACTGCCCAATTACCTATTTTAGCTACCCAATAGAGTAGTCAGAAGTTGGTAATTTGGCCAGTTTCACATAAATTTCAAGAGATGCCAATTTCAAAATAGGGTCCAAAATAAACAATGCAAACATTCCTAGCACTAAGATAGCATTTTGTCTGTTCATTAGTCATGTCTCCAGGCCCCTCTTATGTTACACATTTTGAATTGTTATTCACGCAAAAAACAGAAGATTTACTTTTATGCAGACTACTGCGTTATTGTAATAATTTTATAAATAATGTGAGCCCATTCATGACTGCATATTAGAATGGCCAGTTGGACACGTATTGGACAGTAACGTCATTTGTTTACTCTTGGACATCGGCAAAACTCGAACATTTCTACTACTTTGAGCTCAATTTCAAGGTACTTTTCATTGTGAAACCAATCAAAATCATTACAGTTTCTGTAATATGTCTTCCATTCTATAAAATAAGACCAGGAAAACTAGAATACAACCATAAATACCATACGAAAATACAGTGCAAAGTCTCTGTTTTAAACCAAAAACATGGTCAAAGTTTTTTTTTTCTCACTACGCACTGTGTGCTGCAGGATTTTTTTTATACTGCACACACTGACCACATAGACCCATTCTTTCATATGTAGGCCTACCAGCTTTCTCTTGCTAGATTTGAGGGCGCTAGAATTTATGCGTACTAGTACGTCAAAAACCCTGGTGCATAAGCCGTACTAGTACGGCCGCAACCCCAAAAGGGTTAAGGTACTTTCTGGTGTGAAGCGAATCAGAATTATATCTATTTTTGTAATATATCTTCCATTCTATCAAATGAGACCAAACAAAATGAGAATACAATCATACAAACTATACGAAAATGCACCGAAAAGTCGCAGTTTTACACCAAAAGCATGGTCACCATTTTTTCTCGTTATGCTCTGTGTGCTGCAATATTTTTTTTATAAAGTGTACGCTTACCACACAGACCTATTCTCTCATATGTAGGCCCAAATTTACCTGTCACAGCTTATCTGAGTGAGCTGAGCTCAAGGCGACCGACAGTGGCTTCAAAGCCATCTTATCTATTATGGACAATGTACGGTGTATGTGCTTTACACGACAAAAGGCATTTCTTTTATTTGTTGGAACCTTGGCTAGGGCTAAAAGTGAGCAGGCTATAACAATAGATGGAGAAAAAGAAATTAGAATGATTTATGCAGCAAGTAGCGCCACCAAACAGTAGCGGCAGGTTGGTGGGGCGACCCTGGAAATTTGAAATTATGATAGCAAATTAGTGCCGGATTACTGATTGCCAGATAAGTGATGGCCAATCTGTACCAAACAGAAGAAGCACAAAGGGAACAAGAAGCCATCTAGGATATTGCAAGAAACCCCAAATATTTCTGTGCATATGCAAAATCAAAGCTAAGAACTACCTGTAGAATAATTGACCCCTTAATAACAGGAGATTCATACACAGATGATGAACAGGAAATGAGCAAAATTTTAAAAGACCAGCAAGTTGATGCTCAGCAACCCAATCTATATATGAAAGCAAGGTAGAGAATGCAGAAGCTTTTTCATCCCATCGGGAGGCTGTGCAAACTGATAAACTGACATTAGTACTAATCCCATGGAATTTGAAAAAGAAATTGAAAATATGCCCACTCAGCATCTGGACCAGTTTCATGGAATTCCTTATTTATAAAAAAAGTGCAGAGTGTCACTAGCATGAGCCCTCAAAATTCTTTGGAGAAAGAGCTTAGATCTATGTGAAATACCAGAGGCCTTAACCCTTTCAGGGTTTCCGACGTACTAGTATGGCTTACGCACCAGGGTTATTGACGTACTAGTACGCTTAAATTGTAGCGTCTTCAAATCTAGCAAGAGAAAGCTGGTAGGCCTACATATGAAAGAATGGGTCTATGTGGTCAGTGTGTGCAGTATAAAAAAAAATCCTGCAGCACACAGTGCGCAAAGAGAGGAAAAAAAAAAAACTGACCGTGGTTTTGGTTTAAAACAGCGACTTTGCACTATATTTTCGTATGGTATTTATGGTTATATTCTAGTTTTCCTGGTCTCATTTTATTGAATGGAAGACATATTACAGAAATTGAGATGATTTTGATTGTTTTCACAATGAAAAGTACCTTGAAATTGAGCTCAAAGTAGCAGAAATGTTCGATTTTTGCCAAAGTTCAAAAGTAAGCAAATTATGCCACGTGTCCAATACACGTCAACTGGTGAGTCTAATATTCTTTCACAAGAACACTGATATTATTTATACCATTTCTACACTAATGCAGTAATCTGCATAACAGTAAATCTTCTATTTTTTGTGAGAATAAAAATTCAAAGTGGAAAGCAAAAGAAATGTAAGAAGGGCGTGGGAACGTGACTAATGAACAGAAAAAAATTATTTTAGTGCCAGGAATGTCAATCTTGTTTAATCTGGACCCTATTTAGAAATTGGCATCTTTTGAAATTTGTGTGAAATTGGCAAAATTGCCAATTTCTGACCACTTTATTGGATAGTTGAAATCGGTAAATGGGTGGTTTCTTGTACTCATTTGATAGAAAAAATGGAGTTCTAGCGAAATAGTTACGATTTTGGTCGACTAGGGCACTGGAATTGGCCATAAATAGGGCTTAATGTGGGCGAAATTGCCAATGCGTAAACATCGTCGAGACCGCTAACTTTGCGAGAGCATAATTCCATAAGTTTTCCATCAAATTTCATACTTTTGGTGTCATTATGATCAGGAAAAGAATCTGTCATTTCACAAGAAAAAATAATTTTTTTTTTTTCCGAAAAATTTTCGACCCTGAGAACAAGTTTAGGAGAGGGCCTCTCGACCCTGAAAGGGTTAAAGGAAAAATAGAGCGCTAGCCAAAAATTGCAGACCAGTAGTCCTAACATCCCTTATCATTAAAGTCTTCAAAAGTAATGAGATGACAAATTACAACCTTTATAGAACTGCACAGTCTGTGTGTCAGAACTGCTGAACCACTATGGAGGCATTGGAAGATACCCAAACTACAGATGTGATAAATACAGATTTTGCAAAAGTATTTGACAAATGCTATCATGGATGGGGGTAATTGCACACAAAATGAGGGCCATAGGCATAATAGGGAAGTTTCTAACACACACAGCATATATAGTACAGTGGACCCTCGCCTAACGATATTAATCCTTTCCTGAGAGCTCAATGTTAGGCTAAATTATTGTTACCCGAATTAATTTTTCCCATAAATAATGGAAATCAAATTAATCCTGACACCCCAAAGTATGAAAAAAAATTTTTTTTACCACATGAAATATTAATTTTAATACAAACTGAAGAAGACATGTACAATTACATGACACTTACCTTTATTGAAGGTCTGGTGATGATTGATGGGAGGGAGGAGGGGAGAGTATGGATGGTGTTAATGTTTAGAAGGGGAATCCCTTTCCATTAGGACTTGAGGTGTCAAGTCCTTTTCCGGGGTTACTTCCCTTCTTCTTTTAATGCCAATAGGACCAGCTTGAGAGTCACTGGACCTCTGTTGCACAACATATCTGTCCATAGAGGCCTGTACCTCCCGTTCCTTTATGACATTCCTAAAGTGTTTCACAACATTGTCAGTGTAATAGTCACCAGCACGCCTTGCAATAGGTGTGTGAGGGTGATATTCATCAAAAAAGGTTTGCACTTTAAGCCACATTGCACACATTTCCTTAATCTTTGAAGTAGGCAACTTCCTCAGTTTCTCTATCCCCTCCTCTGGAGCAGTTTCCTCAGGTCTGGCCTCTTGCTGTTGAAGATGATCTTGCAGCTCATCAGTGGTTAGTTCTTCATTGTCCTCCTCCACCAACTCTTCCACATCCTCCCCACTAACCTCCAACCCCAAGGACTTCCCCAGTGCCACAATTGATTCCACAACTTGCATAGGCTTCTCAGGGTTAGCCTCAAATCCTTCAAAATTTCTTTTGTCTACACATTCTGGCCACAGTTTCTTCCAAGCAGAGTTCAAGGTCCTCTTAGTCACTTCCTCCCAAGCCTTACCTATAATGTTTACACAATTGGGGATGGTAAAGTGATCTCTCCAAAACTCTCTTAGAGTCAATTGAGTTTCTGTGGTCACTACAAAGCACCTTTGAAACATAGCTTTTGTGTAGAGTTTTTTGAAGTTTGCAATGACCTGCTGGTCCATGGGCTGCAGGAGAGGAGTGGTATTAGGAAGCAAAAACTTGACCTTAATGAAGCTCATGTCCCCAGAAAGTCGCTCTGCCACGTCTGAAGGATGACCAGGAGCATTGTCTAATACCAGGAGGCATTTAAGGTCCAATTTGTTTTCCAGGAGGTAATTTTTCACATTGGGGGCAAATGAATGGTGTAACCAGTCATAGAAAAGGTCTCTAGTGACCCATGCCTTACTGTTTGCCCTCCACATCACACACAAATTAGCCTTGAGGACATTGTTTTTCCTGAACACTCGGGGAGTTTCAGAGTGATACACCGATAAAGGCTTCACTTTGCAATCACTACTAGCATTAGCACACATCAACAGAGTAAGCTTGTCTATCATAGGCTTTTGTCCTGGGAGTGCCTTGTCCTCCTGAGTAATGTAGGTCCTGCTTGGCATTTTCTTCCAAAACAGGCCTGTTTTCTCACAATTAAACAATTGTTCAGGTTTCAATTCTTCACTGTCTATGTACTCCTTGAATTCCTTCACATATTTTTCAGCTGCTTTTTGGTCCGAACTGGCAGCCTCGCCATGCCTTATCACACTATGTATGCCACTACGATTCTTAAATCTCTCAAACCAACCTTTGCTGGCCTTAAATTCACTCACATCACCACTAGTTGCAGGCATTTTTCTAATTAACCCTTTGAGGGTCGACAGGCCCTCTCCGAAACTCGTTCTCAGGGTCGGCCAAATTTAAAAAAAAAAAAATTATTTTCTCTTATGAAAAGATAGAGAATCTTTTCCCGATCATAAAGACACCAAAAGTTTGAAATTTGATAGAAAACTTACGGAATTATGCTCTCGCAAAGTTAGCGGTCTCGGCGATGTTTACGCATCAGCGATTTTGCCCACTTTGAGCCCCATTTTCGGCCAATTTCACTGTACTAGTCGACAAAAAACATGAATATTACGCTAGAACTCCATTTTTTCTATCGAATGGGTGCAAGAAACCACTCATTTATGAAATTCAACTATCCAGTACAGTGGTCAGAATTTAGCAATTTTGCCAATTTCACACAAATTTCAAAAGATGCCAATTTCCGAATAGGGTCCAGAATAAACAAGAAAGACATTCCTGGCACTAAAATGACATTTCCTCTAGTCATTAGTCACGTCTCAAGGCCCCTCTTATATTCTTTTGCTTTCCACTTTGAATTTTTATTTTCACAAAAAATATAAGATTTACTGTTATGCAGACTACTGCATTAGTGTAAAAAATGGTATAAATATTATTGGTGCACTTGTGAAAGAATATTAGACTCACCAGTTGACATGTATTGCACGCTTGGCACGATTTGTTTACTTTTGAAGTTTGGTAAAAATCGAACATTTCTGCTACTTTGAGCTCAATTTCAAGGCACCTTTCTTTGTAAAACCAGTCAAAATCATCTCAATTTCTGTAATATGTCTTCCATTCTATAAAATGAGACCAAGAAAACTAGAATACAACAATAAATACCATACGAAAATACACTGCAAAGTCGCTGATTTATTAAAAAAAAATGGTCAAAGTTTTTTTTTTTCTCATTATGCACTGTGTGCTGCAGGATTTTTTTTAGACTGTGCACACTGACCACATAGACCCATTCTTTCATATGAAGGCCTACCAGCTTTCTCCCACTAGATTTGAGGCCGCTAGAATTTATGAGTACTAGTACGTCAAAAACCCCTACGCGTAAGACGTACTAGTACGACGAAAACCCTCAAAGGGTTAAATCGTCATGCAACTTCCTAGCCTTTTCACATATGATCGCTTGAGAAATGCTATCTCCTGCTATCTGTTTTTTGTTTATTCACACCAATAACAGTCTCTCAACATCTTCTATCACTTGCGATCTCTGTTTCAAAAACAAAGTTGCACCTTTGGCAAGAACAGCTTCCTTGACTGCCGTTTTCTTGGCCATAATAGTAGCGATGGTTGATTGGGATTTTGTGTACAACCTGGCCAGCTCGGAGACACGCACTCCACTTTCATACTTAGCAATTATCTCTTTCTTCATATCCATAGTAATTCTCACCCTTTTTGCTGTACGGTTGGCACTAGAAGCTTTCTTGGGGCCCATGGTGACTTATTTTGCAGGTGCAATCACTAAAAACGCTCTGATAATATGAAATGTTCCGATTGTATGTTTGGATGCGACCGCAGTGGCTGGCTTGTAAATACTGGCTCCCACCGGACAAGTGAGGCACACTCAGGCAGCAAGTGGACGCGTCTCGAACGGAACGAATCGCGTTGGGCGAGTTTTCTAGCTCTAGCCGAGGCAAAATTTTTACGTTAAAATGTATCGCTTGCCGAATTTAATGTTATGCTATGCATTCGTTAGGCGAGGGTCCACTGTATTAGTAAACAGAGCAAAATTCAGCATTAGTGAGGTAAAACGCGCAGTTCCTCAAGGCACTGTCCTGGCACCTCTGCTGTTTCTTACCCTCTTAGTAAACATAGATAAAAGCACCCATCAGAGTTTTATATCATTTGCAGATGACACTAAAATAAGCGTGAAAGTCACTTCGGTAAAAGACACTGAAAAATTGCAGGAAGACAAGCAGGGTTTTACAGTGGAGAACGATAAGGCAAGTGTCACGACAGCCAGGAAGTTGTGGGTGTAGATAATGAAAACTATAAAAAAAAAGGAAATAGTGCTTCAAATTACTTGTACAGTGGAACCTCTACTTACAAGTTTAATCTGTTACATGACCTTGCTCGCATCTGGATTTGCTTGTTTGCAGATTCAAATTTTCATCATTTAAATTAATTGAAATGGAATTAATTTGTTCCAGTGGAATTCCAGGCATGACAAAATACTTCAGTATTTTCCCTAATATCAACTCTACGGCTTCATGGTGTCTGCCACTGCTTCCTCATGATGTCTGCCACTTCTGCTTCATGATGTCTGCCACTGTTGCTTCGTGTGTGCCACTGCTGTTTCATGTTGTCTACCCCTGCTACCTCATGATGTATGCTCTCACTTTTGCTAGTGTGTCGAAGAGCTTTCCAGTATGTGAAGGTTGGGCAGTGCCAGTTGGACAGGTATTGGACGGTGATGTCATTTGTTTTCTTTTGAACATAGCCAAAGAATCGAACATTTCTGCTATTTTGAGCTCAATTTCAAGGTACTTTTCGTCATGAAACTAATCAAAATTATTTCTATTTCTGTAGTATATTTTCCATTCTATCATATGAGACCAAAAAAACGAGAATACAACCATAAAAACCATACAAAAATATACCGCTAAGGAGAAGCTAGTGGCTGAGAAGTGAGCTCCGTTATTTATGGTCCGATTTCTTTCATTTTTGGTGTATGTTAAGAAGCATCTTTCCATCATACATTGCCCAAGTTTCAATAAAATAGTCCAACAAACAACTGAGATCCAATTCCCTAGAGCAAGAACCCCTCACCAGCGTCAAGGAGCCTCCCTTGAGGCCCACTCGCATCTGGAAATTTTGCTCGCATCTGGAAGCAAAAAATCGACCGAGCGACTGCTTGTATTTGGAAAAACTCGCATGTGGATGCACTTGTAAGTAGAGGTTCCACTGTATTCTCTCAATTGGAATGTTATTTAGTGTTAAAGACCCCATTCAGGGCAGGAGAAATGTCAGAGCTGAAACAGGCAGAGATCATTTATGGCCCTCTTAGAGGCAATAAAGCATTTAACCACTTGACTGTCGCAACGCCAAATCCTGAGGTGTCTCCTGGTGTCGCAAAATCCCCCCCCCCCCCCCCCAAAAAAAAAAAAAAAAAAAAAAAAGTCTTACGAAATGAGAGAGAATCTTTTCCCGAATGTAATGACACCAAAAGAACGAAATTTGATGGAAAACTGACAGAATTGCGCTCTCGCGAAGCTAGCGACCTCGGCAATATTTACGAATCGGTGATTTCGCCCACTTTGAGCCCTATTTTCGGATACTTCCATTGTTCCAGTCAAACAAACTCATAGCTATTTCTTTAGAACTCCATTTTGTCTATCGATTGAGTACAAGAAACTGCCCATTTACCAATTTCAACTACCCAATAACGTGGTCAGAAATTTGCAATTTGGCCAATTTCACGAAAATTAAAAAATATGACAATTTCAAAATAGGGTCCAGAATGAACAATGCAGACATTCCTGGCTCTAAAATAACATTTCCTTTGTTCATCAGTCATGTCTCCAGGCCCCTCTGATATTACTCTTGCTTTCTGTTTTGAATTTTTATTCAAACAAAAAATAGAAGATTTACTGTTATGCAGACTACTGCAATATTGTAATAATTGTATAAATAATGTCAACCCATTCATGACTGCATATTAGAATAGCTACTTGGACATTTATTGGACAATGATGTCATTTGTTTACTTTTGAACATCGGCAAAAGTCAAACATTTCCCCTACTTTGAGCTCCATTTCAAGGTTCTTTTCATAGTAAAACCAGTCAAAATCACCTCTATTTCTATAATATGTTTTCCATTCTGTCAAAGAATGGAAAATGAGAAATACAACCAAGAAAACGAGAATACAACCATAAATACTATATGAAAATAGACCACAAAGTCGGCATTTTAATTAAAAAAAAAATGGTTGGAGTTTTTTTTCTCATTATGCGCTGCATGCTGCAGGATTTTTTTATATGGTGCACAGTGATCACACAGACCCATTCTCTCACATGTGGGCCTACCAGCTTTCTCCTGCTTGATTTGAAGCTGCTAGAATTTATGAGTATACAGTGGACCCCCGCATAACGATATTAATCCGTTCCTGAGAGCTCATTGTTATGCAAAATTATCGTTATGCGAATGAATTTTCCCCATAAGAAATAATGGAAATCAAATTAATCCGTGCAAGACACCCAAAAGTATGAAAAAAAATTTTTTACCACATGAAATATACATTTTCCTACACACAAAGAGAAGGATACATGCACAATAGTAGAGTAGTACATGCACAATGTATATTGTGCATGTACTACTCTACTAAATGAAGAATAAATGACACTTACCTTTATTGAAGATGCAGCAATGACTGATGAGACACTGTGTCCTGGGAGTGCCTTTTCCTCCTGAGTACTGTAGGTCCTGTTCGGCATTTTCTTCCAGAACAGGCCTCATCGCACTGTGTATGCCACTACGATTCTTAAATCTCTCAAACCATCCTTTGCTGGCTTTAAATTCACCAATATGAGCACTAGTTCCAGGCATTTATTCCTGTTCTCCTGAGTGTTAGTCAACTGGTGTGGGTTGCATCCTGGGAGACAAGATTAAGGACCCCAATGGAAATAAGTTAGACAGTCTTCGATGACACTGACTTTTTTGGGTTATCCTGGGTGGCTAACCCTCTGGGGTTAATTGTTTCTTGGTATTCTCAATAAGCCACACCAACAACGGTGCTACAGCAGCAGCAGACGGTACTACAGCAGCAGCAGCAGCTGACGGTGGTACAGCAGCAGCAGCAGCTGACATTGCTACAGCAGCAGCAGCTGACAGTGCAGCAGCAGCAGCAGCAGCTGTCAGTGCTACAGCAGCAGCAGATGGTGCTACAGCAGCAGCAGCTGTCAGTGCTACAGCAGCAGCAGATGGTGCTACAGCAGCAGCAGATGGTACTACAGCAGCAGCAGCAGCAGCAGCTGATGGTGGTACAGCAGCAGCTGACGGTGCTACAGCAGCAGCAGCAGCTGACGGTGCTACAGCAGCAGCAGCAGCTGACGGTGCTACAGCAGCAGCTGACAGTGCTACAGCAGCAGCAGCAGCAGTTGACAGTGCAACAGCAGCAGATGGTGCTACAGCAGCAGCAGACAGTACCACAGCAGCAGCAGCAGCTGACAGTGGTACAGCAGCAGCAGCAGCAGCTGATGGTGCTACAGCAGCAGCAGCAGCTGACAGTGCTACAGCAGCAGCAGCATCAGCAGTTGACCATAGTACCACAGTATTTCGATAATATTTCTCACCCTTTTTACCACAGGGTTGGCATTAGAAGCTTTCTTGGGGCCCATGGTCACTTATTTTGCAGATAAAATCACCAAAAACGCTGTAATAATACGAAATGCTCCGATTGTATGCTTGGATGTTACCGCGGAGGCTGGCTTGTAAACATTGCAACCGGCGGAACATATGAGGCTGGCTCAGGTCTCACGTAGACGCGTCTCGGACGAATAGCGTTGAGCGAGTTTTTTAGCGCTATGCGAGGCAAAATTTTGGTGATAAAATGTATCGCTGTGCGGATTTAACGTTATGTGATGCCAATGGTATGCGGGGGTTCACTGTATATATGTCAAAAACGGTGGCTCGTAAGACGTATATATACGACCAACACAGAGGGTTAAATTACTGCTGGAGTGAAAGTGTGAGATTCATGGTAATATATTCCTGGAAAGTACTTAAGGGCCTTGTCTCAAATCTGCACACTGCCATAACATACTAGAGTGAGAGAGATGGGAAGAAGTGCAAAACAATCCCAGTGAAAAGCAGGGGCACTGTGGACACAATGACGGATCATTGTATCAACATCCATGGCTGCAGATTATTCAATATCTTGCCAGAAAATATCAAAACATGCTAGGCTGTGTTTAGAAGTCTTCAAGAAGGAACTGGGCAAGTATCTTCATCAGTTGCTAGGTCAACCAGGCTGTGATGGATATGTCTGCCATTGGGTCACCAGCAGCAACAGTCTTGTTGGCCAGGTCAGCAACAGATGATCCTGACCAGGCTCCATTAGTAAAAAAAAACTCAATTCATCAGTGATATATACCAGTCCATCTCGGAACTCATCAAAGGTAAAGGTATATTGTACCCTAACACTGGTTCACTTCAAAGCAAATAGCACTAATGGGAACGTACCAGGAGTAGGCGATTAGACAGATGGTAATACAGCAAACTCATCCACAGCTGATGGGAAAGAAACAGTGTAGGAAAAAGATTTTCCCACAGGTGCAGATATAGGAGTACAAGATGAAATGCAAAATTGCATTTCAGCTGGTGTCAAAAGTGCAGATGGTGCTTCAGGGGATGGTATTGGTACATTTCTAGAAATAGCTGGTGATGGTGCTGATGCTGGTATGAGTGCTGAAGATAATGTGGGTTTGGATCCAAAAACTGCACCAGTAGGGATCCCACAAATCTTAGCCACCAGGAAAAATTGTGCAGATTCTATGTTTGGAGTATCTGTAGTCATGGAATATCTGGAAAAACAAATGGGATATACAACTTTGACCATCCAAAAAAGTGGCATGACCTCATGACCAAAGGAATATGTCACTTTTTTCTGTAAATTTTTTTCACCCTGAAATGTGTTATACATCAAATCATGAAAGCAGTGCTACAACACAAACTGCCTTGCACACCATTTAAAAGGGACTGGAAAGTACAAATCCCACAAACCTTAGGAAACAAATCATGGTAGTTACAGTCATTCAATAGGAAGATTTTTTTGGTGCCAGGAAGAACAACAAATTGGCAGGAAATGACAGAAATACTGCATCACATTGGAGCCTTGTTGGAGTGGAGACATAGTCAGTGGCCTCCACTCCAGAACAACAGATATTAATGCCAGCAAATAACCCCCCCCCCCCTGCATACCATCAATATGACAACATTTGTATTTGCAAATATACAGGGGTCTAAAGCTGTCGACCAACAACACAATACCTTTCATGAGTGGACTCCTCACAGAGTCAAATGCAGTGTCTGTAGCTTTTACAGAGACCGACACAAATGATCACTTTGATAACGAAATATGGATCCCAGTGTACAACTTTTTCGGATGCAACAGAAAGAACAGACAACAAAGGGGGGGAGGGGAAGGTTGACATGTATGTGACAGAGTTTCTCATTTGCTCAGAATTACTAAATGCCACAAATAATTTAAATGAGATGAGACTTGCACCATTAACAGCAAAGAAATAAGTGAGATACTGAAGTCTCAGTATGACTTGGCTTTTAGCCTTTTCAGGGTCCGTGCTGTAGATCTACGGCTTTACGTTCAGGGTCCAAACCGTAGATCTAGGCCATGAGCTCAGCTCACTCTGATAAGCTGTGAGCAGTAAATTTGGGCCTAGATATGAGAGAATACATCTATGTGGTATGTGTGCACCACATAAAACAAATCCTGCAGCACACAGTGCATAATGAGAGAAAAAAACTGAGACCGTAATTTTCGATTAAAACAGCGATTTTGCAGTGTTTTTCATGTGTTTTTTATAGTTGTATTTGCAATTTCTTGGTCTCATTTGATAGAATGGAAGATATTATACAGAAATAGAGATCATTTTGATTGGTTTTAGCACTGGAAATGACTTGAAACTGAGCTCAAAGTAGCGGAAACGTTAAATTTTTGCTGATGTGAAAGAGTAAACAAATGACCTGACAAGTCTAATACATGACAGCTGGTGGGTCTAATATACATTCACAAATGTGGTGATATTATTTATACAATTATTACAGTATTGCATAACAGCAAATCTTCTATTTTTTGGTTTGAATAAAAATTCATTATGTGAATAAAAAAATCAAAATGGAATTCATTAGTAAAGCCTGAAAACATAACTAATGAACAGAGGAAATGTTAGTTTAGTGCCAGGAATGCCTGCATTGTTTATTCTGGACCCTATTTTGAAATTGGAATATTTTGAACTTTGCATTAAATTGGCCAAATTACCAATTTCTGGTCACTTTATTTTGTTGCTGAAACAGTTGACTTGGCAATTTCTTGTGCTCAATCGATAGAATAGAAGTAATACTAGTGAAATAGCTAAGAATTTGGTCGACTGGAATAATGTAATTGGCCTAAAATGAGAATCAAAGTCGGCAAAATCGCTGATGCGTAAATATCGCCGACACATCAAAATTTGCGAGAGCATAATTTCATCAATTTTCCACCAAATTTCGTACTTTTTGTTTTATTATCTTCAAAAAAAGTTCTCCACCATTTCATAAGAAAAAAATAAACTTATTTTGAAAATTCTTGGACCATGGTGCACACTTTGAAATTTGGCCTCTGGACCCTGAAAGGGTTAGTGAGCCATTAATCCGACTAAGAGTCAACAATCTGAAGGAATATTTTATGACTGAGACTCAAAATTTTTTCAGTATCTCTAGAATTTGACAACTCGATCACCACTGGACTTCGAAAAAGCAATTAACGACATGCCCTTCTACTCTGCCTCAGGCCTAGACTCGTGGAATTGTGTGTTCATCAAGAATTGCAAGAACCCTCTTTTGCATGCCTTCAAGTATTCTGTGGAGACGGAGTCTAGACATGGGTCATCCCAGTAACTAAAAACAGTGGATATAACCTCACTTTACAAAGGTCACAGCACAGCAATAGCAAAGAATTATAGACCAATAGAACTAATGTTTCTCATCATAAAAATTCTTGAAGGTGTTCTAAGAAGCAAGGTAACAACAGTTGTGCAATCCAGGACAGTATGGGTTTCGAGCAAGTTGCTTCTGCCTCTCACCATTACTAGACCACTATAGATGCATTGGAGGACTAACAAACTGCAGATGTAGTATACACAGACTTTGTAAAAACATTTGACAAGTGTGATCATGGTGTAACAGAACACAAAATGCAGGCTGTAGGAATAATGGGAAAGGTGAGTAGATGGATCTTTAACTTTCTCACCAAGAGAACACAGAGCAATAGTAAACAGAATTAAGTTAGAGGCTGCAACAGTGAAAGCCCTATTCTGCAAAGTAAAGTACTCCCATCTTTTTCCTCATCCTCATATCTGACATAGGATGAGGAAACCACAGCACAGTCTTCCCTTGCTGTCGTTACTAGAATTTGCATGCCAGTGTCATCCATTGAGGACACTGAATTTTTAAGTGGATATAAACTAAGTCTCCATTGGGCCACAGAAAAGAATCTGATGTTCTTTGAGGAGTATAGAAGATCAGAGGATAAATCAAATTCTAACCACCCAGTAGAGCGGGAAACTAATGTGACCTGGGAGTAGTAATATCAGAGGATCTCATTTTCAGAGATCACAGTGTATCTACCACATCTGCTAGGAAAATGATGGGGTGGATAATGAGAACCTCAAAACAAAGAATTCCAAGCCAGTGATGATCATCTTTAAGTCAGTTGTTCTCACTAGGCTAGAATACTGCTGTACCCTAACAGCCCCTTTCAAGGCAGGCAAAATTGCAGACATCAAGAATATATGGAGAACTTTTACTGCATGTATTAGTACAGTCATACACCTCAATTACTGGAACCATATAAAGTCTTTTGACTTGTACTCCTTGGAATGCAGGCGAGAAAGATACATCCCCCAGTGAAAAGCAGGGGTGTCATGAGTACTCAAAAGAGATAATACAATAAATGTCCAGGGTCCAAGACTGTTCAACTGCCTCCCAGTATACATAAGGGGAATTACTATTGGACCCGGCTGGTCAGTACCTGACCAGCTGGGCTGTGGTTTGTGTGTTGGATTGCATGGATCTGGCAGTAACAGCCTGGTTGATCAGGCTCTGATCCACAGTGAGGTCTGGTCATTGACCCCTGGAACACCCTCCAGGTAGGCAGGAAGGTTGCAGTATCATATACGTATATCATAGGCACTTAAAGGACTTGGGGGGGGGGGGAACAAATGGAATTAAAGGGGAACCTTGAATTGAGGTCTTGGTAAATATGCTGGAGGAAATGAAGATAAGGATAATAGAGGAGCAAGAAAGAAAGTTTAAGAAAGAACAGAGATGGAAGAAATCAAAGCAAACTAGGAAGATGGAGTGTGTGTGAGAGAGAGAAAGAGTGTAAGAAGGGGAGAGTGAGAGAAGTGGGAGAGAGAGAGGGAGAGATAGAGAGAGAAGGAGGGGGGGGGGAGGAGATAACTAAGTGAATGCCTTCACTAAACATATCCTTAATCTCCTACAAAAAAATAAAAGTGTGTCACCAGCAGTATGTGACGAAGCCTCCAGATCAGCCTTGGTTTGGCTCTCATTGTTGAGAGGCTGCTACTGCTAAGTACAAAGGTTGGAGAAATTATAAAACGCATCTCGCTATCTACAGCAAGAACCTGCACAGGCAAGCCTGTTGGCAAATGGAAGTAGTCTAAAAGTTGGCCATCTCTAGATGGGAGGCTGACGAGAAAGCAGGCATTAGGTAGTGGGCTTCAGAACCTGGTGGTCCTTGGTCAAGGACTGACAAGGTTATTCACGTGATGAAATTATTCCATCTCTAAATCAGCAGGATGGGACTCTACTAGTAGTAAGAGGAAAGCTGACCACTTTGCCGAACACTGTGCTGCCAAGACAGAAGTTCCTGATCCAGCAAGGGAACATTCTTATGTAGCCACAAGAACTGATTCAGAGTTATCAGAGGTGACAATAAGGCAGGATGAAGTGTATCTTCTTAAATCGCTGGACCGTGAAAAGGCTGTGACCCCAGATAAGGTGAGCCCAAGATTGCTGAGTAGATGTTTAGACCAACTAGCATCACCTTTAACTTGCATCTATCTGCACTGTGCTGCTGCCAAGTACAGCTATATTAGCCTGAGGAAAACGATGCTAGGTAACATTTACTCCTGAGAAAACACAGTTGATGATGAACTCTAGGCACCATGGTAGCAATACTGGAGCAATGGTAAACCATGAATGAATGGGAGTGTGTTAGTACCCGGGGATGAAGTTGATATCCTGGGGGTGAAATTTGACTCCGAACTGACCACGAGAACCACACTGTAAATCTTGCAAACAAAGCAGCCAGGAAGCTTACAGCACTTAGATGTGTCTCACATCTTCTTGACAGTAGAAGTTGCAGAATTCTGTATAAGGCACAAGTATGCTCATACCTTGAGTATGATCCACTTTCCTGGATTGTCTGCCCCCCATCTCATCTGCAACTTCTGGACAGAATAGGGAACAGAGCAAGACGGCTCATCTCTTGCTGGACACGGCCTGGACAAATCTGTCATTTCACCAGAGCCTTCAACACCAGGGAATTGTTGGTGGCCTTATACCAAACACATTCATTCTCAAGCCATTTACATAATGCCTCAAAACAGTTATTCATTTCATCATTCATTGGTCACCCAACAGGTTTTGAGGTTAGTAAAGTATGAAAGAATATTCATTTCATCATTCATTGGTCACCCAACAGGTTTTGAGGTTGGTAAAGTATGAAAGAATGCTTGCCACCAAATCAATACATCTCTCAAGTCAAATTTGAGCCCATTTGCCCACAAGTCATCATGATTGTAACATTGCTCCACAAAGGTACTTCTGATGGGAATTGTTTGTGTAAGTACAGAATCTGTCTCTTTCCTGGGGGTGGGGGGGGTCAAGAATTGCCACAGCACCATTAAATTTGCAGTTTTTTCTCCAGCTAAATGTTTCATCATTGGTAGACTTTAGTCATTTTTTATTTGGTCAGTCAAAGGCATACAGCTCCTTGGTGCTTGTTTAATTATGTTGGTGTATATCTCCTGGCAAATAGCATGTACAGGAACCTACCCACTAGTGAAGTTTGAGACTTGTCTGAAAGGTAACAGTGTAGTTCACTGTCTCCACAACTCTGACTATATAAGCTTATTCAGGCCCTTTCTGTCAACTATTATTGGATTCTGATTCTTGAAATTATTTTTTATTTTTTTTTTATTATCACACTGGCCGATTCCCACCAAGGCAGGGTGGCCCGAAAAAGAAAAACTTTCACCATCATTCACTCCATCACTGTCTTGCCAGAAGGGTGCTTTACACTACAGTTTTTAAACTGCAACATTAACACCCCTCCTTCAGAGTGCAGGCACTGTACTTCCCATCTCCAGGACTCAAGTCCGGCCTGCCGGTTTCCCTGAATCCCTTCATAAATGTTACTTTGCTCACACTCCAACAGCACGTCAAGTATTAAAAACCATTTGTCTCCATTCACTCCTATCAAACACGCTCACGCATGCCTGCTGGAAGTCCAAGCCCCTCGCACACACAACCTCCTTTACCCCCTCCCTCCAACCCTTCCTAGGCCGACCCCTACCCCGCCTTCCTTCCACTACAGACTGATACACTCTTGAAGTTATTCTGTTTCGCTCCATTCTCTTTACATGTCCGAACCACCTCAACAACCCTTCCTCAGCCCTCTGGACAACAGTTTTGGTAATCCCGCACCTCCTCCTAACTTCCAAACTACGAATTCTCTGCATTATATTCACACCACACATTGCCCTCAGACATGACATCTCCACTGCCTCCAGCCTTCTCCTCGCTGCAACATTCATCACCCATGCTTCACACCCATATAAGAGCGTTGGTAAAACTATACTCTCATACATTCCCCTCTTTGCCTCCAAGGACAAAGTTCTCTGTCTCCACAGACTCCTAAGTGCACCACTCACTCTTTTTCCCTCATCAATTCTATGATTCACCTCATCTTTCATAGACCCATCCGCTGACACGTCCACTCCCAAATATCTTGAAATTATTTTTTATTATTTTTTTTATTATCACACTGGCCGATTCCCACCAAGGCAGGGTGGCCCGAAAAAGAAAAGCTTTCACCATCATTCACTCCATCACTGTCTTGCCAGAAGGGTGCTTTACACCACAGTTTTTAAACTGCAACATTAACAACATTAACATTACCCTCTAGGTAAATTGAGATTTTTTTTTTAACAAGTTGGCCATCTCCCACAGAGGCAGGGTGACCCAAAAAGAAAGGAAATCCCCAAAAAGAAAATACTTTAATCATCATTCAACACTTTCACCTCACTCACACATAATCACTGTTTTTGCAGAGGTGCCCAGAACACAACAGTTTAGAAGTATATATGTATAAAGATACACAACATATCCCTCCAAACTGCCAATATCCCAAACCCCTCCTTTAAAGTGCAGGCATTGTACTTCCCATTTCCAGGACTCAAGTCTGGTTATATAAAATAACCAGTTTCTCTGAATCCCTTTACTAAATATTACCCTGCTCACACTCCAACAGCTCGTCAGGTCCCAAATACCATTCGTCTCCATTCACTTCTATCTAACACGCTCACACACGCTTGCTGTAAGTCCAAGCCCCTCGCCCACAAAACCTCCTTTACCCCTTCCCTCCAACCCTTTCGAGGACGACCCCTACCCCGCTTTCCTTCCCCTACAGATTTATACACTCTCCATGTTATTCTACTTTGATCCCTTCTCTCTAAATGACCAAACCACCTCAACAACCCCTCTTCAGCCCTCTGACTAATACTTTTATTAACTCCACACCTTCTCCTAATTTCCACACTCCGAATTTTCTGCATAATATTTACACCACACATTGCCCTTAGACAGGACATCTCCACCGCCTCCTCGCTGCAGCATTTACAACCCAAGCTTCACACCCATTAAGTGTGATGGTACCACTATACTTTCACACATTCCCTTCTTTGCCACCATAGAAAATGTTCTTTGTCTCCACATATATCTCAATGCACCACTCACCTTTTTTCCTCATCAATTCTATGATTAACCTCATCCTTCATAAATCCATCCGCTGATACATCAACTTCCAAATATCTGAAAATATTTACTTCTTCCATACTCCTCCTCCCCAATTTGATATCCAATTTTTCTTTATCTAAATCATTTGATACCCTCATCACCTCTTTTCTATGTTCACTTTCAACTTTCTACCTTTACACACACTCCCAAATTCATCCACTAACCTTTGCAATTTTCCTTTAGAATCACCCATAAGCACAGTATCATCAGCAAAAAGCAACTGTGTCAATTCCCATTTTGTATTTGATTCCCCATAATTTAATCCCACCCCTCTCCCAAACACCCTAGCATTTACTTCTTTTACAACCCCATCTATAAATATATTAAACAACCATGGTGACATTACACATCCCTGTCTAAGACCTACTTTTACCGGGAAGTAGTCTCCCTCTCTTCTACACACCCTAACCTGATCCTCACTGTCCTCATTAAAACTCTTTACAGCATTTAGTAACTTACCACCTATTCCATATACTTGCAACATCTGCCACATTGCTTCCCTATCCACTCTATCATATGCCTTTTCTAAATCCATAAATGCAATAAAAACTTCCCTACCTTTATCTAAATACTGTTCACATATATGCTTCATTGTAAACACTTGATCTACACATCCTCTACCCACTCTAAAACCACTTTTATCATCCAATCTTTCTGTCTTATCTCTAATTCTTTCAATAATAACCCTACCGGGTATACTCAGTAAACTTATTCCTCTATAATTTTTACAATCTCTTTTGTCCCACTTCCCTTTATATAAAGGAACTGTACATGCTCTCTGCCAATCCTTAGGTACCTTCCCCTCTTTCATACATTTATTAAACAAAAATACCAACCACTCCAACACTATATCCCCCTGTGCTTTTAACATTTCTGTCATGATCCCCTCAGTTCCAGCTGTTTTACCCCCTTTCATTCTACATAATGCCTCACACGCCTCCCCCACACTTACATCCTGCTCTTCTTCACTCCAAAAAGATGGTATACCTCCCTGGCCAGTGCATGAGATTACCGCTTCCCTTTCTTCATCGACATTTAAAAGTTCCTCAAAGTATTCTCGCCATCTACCTAATACCTCCATCTCCCCATCTACTAACTCTTCTATTCTGTTTTTAACTGACAAATCCATTTGTTCCCTAGGCTTTCTTAACTTGTTTAACTCCAAAATTTTTTCTTATTTTCATTAAAATTTCTTGACAGTGCCTCCCACTTTATCATCTGCTCTCCTTTTGCACTCTCTCACCACTCTCTTCACCTTTCTTTTAGTCTCCATATACTCTACTCTTCTTATAACACTTCTGCTTTGCAAAAACCTCTCGTAAGCTAACTTTTTCTCTTTTATCACGCCCTTTACTTCATCATTCCACCAATCACTCTTCTTTCCTCCTGCACCTACCCTCCTCTAACCACAAACTTCTACCCCACATTCTAATACTGCATTTTTAAAACTATTCCAACCCTCTTCAACCCCCCCCCCCCTACTCATACTTGCACTAGCCCACCTTTCTGCCAGTAGTTGCTTATATCTCACCCGAACTTCCTCCTCCCTTAGTTTATACACTTTCACCTCCCTCTTACTTGTTGCCATTTTCCTCTTTTTCCCATCTGATATATCAGTTGCCCCTCTATAAACGTGTACATCCTGGAGCCTTCCCATCAACCTTTTATCCACCAATACATTATCTAACAAACTACTTTCATTACGTGCTATATCATACCTTGTATATTTATCCTCTTTTTTCATAAAATATGTATTGCTTATTACCAAACCTCTTTCTACACATAACTCAATTAAAGGCTCCCCATTTTCATTTACCCCTGGCACTCCAAATTTACCTAATACTCCCTCCACAACATTTTTGCTCACTTTAGCATTGAAATCCCCAACCACAAGTACTGTCACACTTGGTTCAAAACTCCCCATGCATTCACTCTACATTTCCCAAAATCTCTCTCTCTCTCCTCTACACTTCTCTCTTCTCCAGGTGCATATATGCTTACTATAACCCACTTTTCACATCCAACTTTTATTTTTCTCCACATAATCCTTGAATTAATACATTTATAGTCCCTCTTTTCCTGCCATAGCTTATCCTTCAACATTATTGCTGCTCCTTCTTTAGCTCTAATTCTATTTGAAACCCCTGACCTAACCCATTTATTCCTCTCCACTGAAACTCCCACCCCCTTCAGCTTTGTTTCACTTAAAGCCAGGACATCCGGCTTCTTCTCATTCATAACATCCACAATCATCTCTTTCTTATCATTCGCACAACATCCACGCACATTCAGACATCCCACTTTGAAAATTTTCTTCTTATTATTCTTTTTAGTAATTATTACAGGAAAAGGGGTTAATAGCCCATTGTTCCTGGCATTTTAGTTGACTTTTACAATGTGCATGGCTTACGGAGGAAAGATTCTTATTCCACTTCCCCATGGATATAAAAGGAAACGTAATAAGAAACAAGAACTATTAAGATAAAATGAAAGAAAACTCCGATGAGTGTGTATATATAAACGTGTACATGTATGTGTAGTGTGACCTAAGTGTAAGTAGAAGTAGCAAGACATACCTGTAATCTTGCATATTTATGAGACAGACAAAAGTCATAAGCAATCCTTCCATCATGTAAAACAATTACAGGCTTTCATTTTACACTCACTTGGCAGGACGGTAGTACCTCCCTGGGTGGTTGCTGTCTACCAACCTACTACCTACTATTTCCCATATATCTTTCTTTCTTTCAACACGCCAGCCTTATCTTACCGAGGCAGGGTGGCCCAAAAGGAAAAACTAATGTTTCTCCATTTACATTTAATAATATATACAGGAGAAGAGGTTACTAGCCCCTTGCCCCTGGCATTTTAGTCGCCTTTTACAACACGCATGGCTTACGGAGGAAGAATTCTGTTTCACTTCCCCGTGGAGGTAAGAGGAAATAAAGAAGGACAAGAACTAGAAAGAAAATAGTAGAAAACCCATAGGGGTGTGTATATACGTGTATATGCTTGTTCATGTATGTGTAGTGTGACCTAAGTGTAAGTAGAAGTAGCAGGACGTACCTGAAATCTTGCATGTGTGACACAGAAAAAAAAAGACACCAGCAATGCTACCATCGTGTAAAACAATTACAGGCTTTTGTTGTACACTCATGTGGCAGGATGGTAGTACCTCCCTGGGCGGTTGCTGTTTACCAACCTACTACCTATGTCCCCATATATGTACCCATATATGTGGAACCCCTGTGAATTTCACCCGACAGCACACCACAACACATTTCATGTGTCTCATGAAAATTATGATGTATACTTAGGATGACAATGTAGTGTTAACTGAAATAATGATGTATGCAGCAAAGACCCTGTTGATGGCATCACCACTCACTATATCACTGCTTTAAAACACCACTACTGTACACAGCACTTAAAACACACTCACCACACCTCCAGGCACCAGTCAACATCATCACAACTGTCATTGACTGCTTCCTCTCTCATTCCCTCCCTCCATCCTTCTCTTCACAGCAGTATTTGTTGTTATCCACACATTTGTGAAGTAGGCAGTGAGGTGTGTATTATTAGATACAGTGGCTGGCCCACTTACTGCAATACTCTAGGACTCCATCATACCCTGGTCCTGTCTTCAATAGTACTACTGTGGATTTTTTCATTAGTCAGGTATCCACAAATACAATACCAAGGAATTCAGAAACTTCCATGTATTCATTCTTTAATGATTTCAAAGCAGGTTACACTGCCAATCCACTATATATTAATAATTTGTCCTGTCTACAGGTGGGCATGTAGGATTCACTTATATCTACACCAGCTCTACACACTCTGACCTCTTGTTAAAAGTTCCACTTTTGATGCAAACATGTCCACTTTTTAACCCTTTCAGTGTTGGTGCCGTACTGGTACGGCTTGCATGCCAGGGTTGGTGCTGTGCTAGTATACACAAATTCTAGTGCCTTCAAATCTAGTGAGAGAAAGCTGATAGGCCTACATATGAAAGAATGGGTCTATGTGGTCAGTGTGCACAGTATAAAAAATCTTGCAACACACAGTGCATAATGAGAAAAAAAAACTCCGACCATCTTATTGCTGTAAAACAGCGAATTTGCAGTGTATTTTTGTATGCCATTTATGGTTGCATTCTAGTTTTCCTGTTCTCATTTTATAGAATGGAAGACATATTACAGAAATTGAGATGATTTTAATTAGTTTCACAATGAAAAGTACCTTGAAATTGAGCTCAAAGTAGCAGAAATGTTCGATTTTTGCCAAAGTTTAAAAGTAAGCAAATCATGCCATGCGTCCAATACTCGTCAACTGGTGAGTCTAATATTCTTTCACAAGTGCGCTGATATTATTTATACCATTTCTACACTAATGCAGTAGTCTGCATAACAGTAAATCTTCTATTTTTTTTGTGAGAATAAAAATTTAAAGTGGAAAGCAAAAGAAATGTAAGAGAGGCCTTGGGACATGACTAATGAACAGAGAAAATGTTATTTTAGTGCCAGGAATGTCTGTCTTGGCATCTTTTGAAATTTGTGTGAAATTGGCAAAATTGCTAATTTCTGACCACTTTATTGGATAGTTGAAATGGGTAAATGGGCAGTTTTTTGTACTCATTCGATAGAAAAAATGGAGTTCTAGCGAAATAGTTATGATTTTTGTCGACTGGTACATTGAAATTGGCTGAAAATAGGGCTCAAAGTGGGCAAAATCGCCGATGCGTAAACATCGTCAAGACCGCTAACTTTGCGAGAGCATAATTCCGTAAGTTTTCCATCAAATTTCATAATTTTGGTGTCATTATGATCGGGAAAAAATTCTCTATCATTTCATAAGAATTTTTTTTTCAAAAATTTCCGACCCTGGGAACAAATTTAGGAGAGGGCCTGCTGACCCTGAAAGGGTTAATGGAAACTAACCTGTTGCACCAACTTTGATATAAATTTTACTCTTGCACTAACCTCTCCCTTTGCAGCTCTTGCCCTCCACAGCTTCACTCCCTCCTTCCCTCCCTCTGCAACCCTCCTTTCACATCTCCCTTCCCTCCATAGCTCCTCCACCCCCATAGCTCCCTCCTTCCCTCCATTCAACAGTGAGGTCCCATATAGCTCAAGCAGTCTTTTTTTTTTTTTTTTTTTTTTTTTTTTTAACAAAACGGCCGTCTCCCACCGAGGCAGGGTGACCCAAAAAAAGAAAGAAAATCCCCAAAAAGAAAATACTTTCATCATCATTCAACACTTTCACCACACTCGCACATTATCACTGTTTCTGCAGAGGTGCTCAGAATACAACAGTTTAGAAGCATACACATATAAAGATACCCAACATACCCCTCCAAACTGCCAATATCCCAAACTCCTCCTTTAAAGTGTAGGCATTGTACTTCCCATTTCCAGGACTCAAGTCCGACTATATGAAAATAGCCGGTTTCCCTGAATCCCTTCACTAAATATTACCCTGCTCACACTCCAACAGATCGTCAGTTCCCAAGTACCATTCGTCTCCATTCACTCCTATCTAACACGCTCACACACGCTTGCTGGAAGTCCAAGCCCCTTGCCCACAAAACCTCCTTTACCCCCTCTCTCCAACCCTTTCAAGGACGACCCCTACCCCGCCTTCCTTCCCCTATAGATTTATATGCTCTCCATGTCATTCTACTTTGATCCATTCTCTCTAAATGACCAAACCACCTCAACAACCCCTCTTCTGCTCTCTAATACAGTGGACCCCCGGTTAATGATATTTTTTCAATCCAGAAGTATGTTCAGGTGCCAGTACTGACCGAATTTGTTCCCATAAGGAATATTGTGAAGTAGATTAGTCCATTTCAGACCCCCAAACATACACGTACAAACGCACTTACATAAATACACTTACATAATTGGTCGCATTCGGAGGTGATCGTTATGCGGGGGTCCACTGTACTTTTATTAACTCCACACCTTTTCCTAATTTCCACACTCCGAATTTTCTGCATAATATTTACACCACACATTGCCCTTAAACAGGACATCTCCACTGCCTCCAAACGTCTCCTCGCTGCTGCATTTACCACCCAAGCTTCACACCCATATAAGAGTGTTGGTACTACTATACTTTCATACATTCCCTTCTTTGCCTCCATAGATAACGTTTTTTGACTCCACATATACCTCAACGCACCACTCGCCTTTTTTCCCTCATCAATTCTATGATTAACCTCATCCTTCGTAAATCCATCCGCCGACACGTCAACTCCCAAGTATCTGAAAACATTCACTTCTTCCATACTCCTCCTCCCCAATTTGATATCCAATTTTTCTTTATCTAAATCATTTGACACCCTCATCACCTTACTCTTTTCTATGTTCACTTTCAACTTTCTACCTTTACACACATTCCCAAACTCACCCACTAACCTTTGCAATTTTTCTTTAGAATCTCCCATAAGCACAGTATCATCAGCAAAAAGTAACTGTGTCAATTCCCATTTTGAATTTGATTCCCCAAAATTTAATCCCACCCCTCTCCCGAACACCCTATCATTTACTTCCTTTACAACCCGTCTATAAATATATTAAACAACGATTGTGACATTACACATCCCTGTCTAAGACCTACTTTTACCGGGAAGTAGTCTCCCTCTCTTCTACACACCCTAAGCTGAGCCTCACTATCCTCATAAAAGCTCTTTACAGCATTTAATAACTTACCACCTTTTCCATATACTTGCAACATCTGCCACATTGCTCCTCTATCCACTCTATCATATGCCTTTTCTAAATCCATAAATGCAATAAAAACTTCCCTACCTTTATCTAAATACTGTTCACATATATGCTTCAATGTAAACACTTGATCTACACATACCCTACCCACTCCGAAACCTCCTTGCTCATCCGCAATCCTACATTCTGTCTTACCTCTAATTCTTTCAATTATAACCCCACCGTACACTTTTCCTGGTATACTCAGTAAACTTATTCCTCTATAATTTTTAGTCTCTTTTGTCCCCTTTCCCTTTATATAAAGGGACTATACGTGCTCTCCGCCAATCCCTAGGTACCTTCCCCTCTTTCATACATTTATTAAACAAAAGTACCAACCACTCCAACACTATATCCCCCCCTGCTTTTAACATTTCTGTCATGATCCCATCAGTTCCAGCTGCTTTACCCCCTTTCATTTTACGTAATGCCTCATGTACCTCCCCCACACTTACATTCTGCTCTTCTTCACTCCTAAAAGATGGTATACCTTCCTGACCAGTGCATGAAATTACTGCCTCTGTTTCTTCCTTAACATTTTAAAGTTCCTTAAAATATTCTCGCCATCTACCTAATACCTCCATCTCCCCATCTACTAACTCCCCTACTCTGTTTTTAACTGACAAATCCATACTTTCCCTAGGCTTTCTTAACTTGTTTAACTCGCTCCAAAATTTTTTCTTATTTTCATTAAAATTTCTTGACAGTGCCTCTCGCACTCTATCATCTGCTCTCCTTTTGCACTCTCTCACCACTCTCTTTACCTTTCTTTTACTCTCCATATACTCTGCTCTTCTTATAACACTTCTGCTTTTTAAAAACCTCTCATAAGCTACCTTTTTCTCTTTTATCACACCCTTTACTTCATCATTCCACCAATCACTCCTCTTTCCTCCTGCCCCCACCCTCCTATAACCACAAACTTCTGCCCCACATTCTAATACTGCATTTTTTAAATTATTCCAACCCTCTTCAACCCCCCCACTACTCATCTTTGCACTAGCCCACCTTTCTGCCAATAGTCGCTTATATCTCACCCGAACTTCCTCCTCCCTTAGTTTATACACTTTCACCTCCCTCTTACTTGTTGTTGCCACCTTCCTCTTTTTCCATCTACCTCTTACTCTAACTGTAGCTACAACTAAATAATGATCCGATATATCAGTTGCCCCTCTATAAACATGTACATCCTGGAGCCTACCCATCAACCTTTTATCCACCAATACATAATCTAATAAACTACTTTCATTACGTGCTACATCATACCTTGTATATTTTGTCTTATTTGTCTTATTTTGTCTTATTTGTCTCATAATGAAATGGCTATTTTGTTGTTGTTTTCCTGTTAATAAGAGTTTACTCTTTCAAGTGTCAGCTTTAATATCACTTCTAGGACACAAAATGTGATTATTTGAATGTGGAGGAAACTTGCATATATCACATCTTATTATGTAGTGGTCAGTTTTTTTCACAAGAGTGACTAGTAAGTCAGCAGAAGACCTTTGTTAAAGTCACCAAGGCTCCACAGAGTTGTTCATATGATTAACATCTGGGTCAAGAGAAATTTTTTTAATTTTTCCTGACAAAATGCTGCCACTACCATCATAAATATTGTTCAAACCACGTTAACCAGACTTCCATTTCCCCACAAAGCCACAACTTCAAGCATGCTAACCTAATTCAGCAAAACCTTGATTCATTGGAGTGCCAGAGGAGAGTGGGTGTCTGATAACGGCAAGTTTTGTCAATAGAGATAAGATTGACAGTGAGTTTAACAGTAATTGACAATTCTGTAACCAGCAGACTTTTTTCCATTCTTCCCAAATCAGTTATACCAGTGAATTTTGTTCCATATTTGTGAAGTCTCTTAACTATGGTATATATAGTGTAAGGTGGAGCTAATGTATGGATAGTTGTTTGTTTGGTGGTTAACAGTTTTTTTGCATTCTCCTTCTTCAAAGTGGGAGGTTAAACCTGTGTTAATTAAAGGTTGCACCTGAAACTTTCAGACACCCTGGCATCACCTTTGCATGTCTAACAAGCTATGATAATATAAACATGCCTTAGGAATCTGCAGCATTCTACATTGAATGAGTTTTATGATACTAACTTTCATAATTCTGTTTTTACTTGCAGGTGACATTTAAGCTGGGCTTGGGATCCAGTGTTTTGTCTGATGATCTTGTGAAAGGTGTTCTCAAGATTGGAGCTCAAGTTAAAGCCAACCATCCAGATAAAAATCAGTATGTTGATGCCATTGTGAATAAGATTCAGGACTGTAGTCAATACACTGTTGGTAAGTTTTTGCAAACCATTGTTTAACCCTTTTACTGTCCAGACTCCTGAAATTAACATTTCAGTGTCCACATTTAAAATTTGTCTTTTTGTTCTTCTGAAATTGTAGGGAATCTTTTTCTGAAGGTAATGGCACCAAAAGTACAAAATTTGGTGGAAAACTTAGAGAATTATGCAGGTGCAAAGTTAGCGGTCTTGGCACAGTTTACACCGTCAATTTTGCCCACTCTGAGTTCTGTTTTATCCTGATTCCATTGTTCCATTCAACCAAATTCTTGGATATTTTGCTAGTATACCTTCCATTTTATTGATTCAACGTGAGAGAACACTCATTCAACTATTCGAGCTACTCTATAAAAAGTGTATTGAAGTCAGTAATTTGGCCAATTTTACACAAAATTAAAAAATTCCCATTTAAAAATAGAATTCAAAATAAACAATGTAGACATTCCAGGCACTAAAACAATATTGCCTCTGTTCATTAGTCATGTCCCTAAACCTCTGCTATATTATACTTGCCTTCCATTTTGAATTCTTAATCACAGAACAATAGATTTACTTTTTTTCCCAGATAATAAAATATATCTAGGAATGATTGGTTATGGTTTAGTGGCTGAATAATTAAATCAAACCTATTAAAACTCATAAAATAGACTGGGGGTTGCAGAGAGACCTTACCCTTCCTCATGAATATTGGCAAAAATATAATATTTTTGCTGCTTCGAGCGGAATTTCAAGCTACTTTTGGTATTGAAACTAATCAAAATTATCTCTATTTCAGTACTTTTCTTCCATTTTATAAAATGATGCTAAGCAACAGTCAGCAAATCCATAAAAACCACTGCACATTCACCGTGCAGACCCATTCTCTTGTATCAACGCTAAAATTAACCGCTCGTAGCTTATCTTAGCTGAGCTCGTGTCATAGAATTATCTGAGGGACCCTGGCCTCATTGATGTAGGTCTATGTGACAGCCACTGAAAGAGTGAGATTCATAATTCACCTAATAATTACAGTGGACCCTCGGCTAACGATATTAATCCGTTCCTGGGAGCTCACCGTTAGACGAAATTAGCTGAATTAATTTTATCCATGAGAAATAATGGAAATCCTATTAATCCATTCAAGACAGCCAAAAGTATTAAAGAAAAAATAAATTTTTTTTTCATGAAATATATTTTTCCCTACAAAGAAAACAATGAGACATGCACAATAACTATATAAATAAATGTTAAAATGACACTTACCTTTGAGACACTGTTTTTCTTGAACGCTGGGATTTTCACAGTGATACACGAGTAAAGGCTTCACTTTGCAATCCCCACTAGCATTACAACAAAATAAGAAAGTTAGCCAGTGTTTCATAGGCTTGTGTCCTGGGAGTGCTTTTTCCTTCTGAGTAATGTAGGTCCAGTTTGGCATTTTCTTCCAGAACAGGCCTGTTTTGTCACAATTGAACACTTGTTGAGGATGGAATTTTTCAGCTTCTCCATGCCTTATCACACTGTGTATGCCACTACGATTCTTAAACCTCTCAAACCAACATTTGCTGGCCTTAAATTCACCAATATGAGCACTAATTCCAGGCATTTTTTCCTGTTCACCTGGGTGTTAGTCGACTGGTGTAGGTCACATCCTGGGGGACAAGATTAAGGACCCCAATGGAAATAAGTTAGACAGTTCTCGATAACTCGCTGACTTTTTTGGGTTATCCTGGGTGGCTAACCCTCTGGGGCTAATTGTTTCTCAGTAACTGTTTCTCGTTAAGCCACACCAACAACAGTCTCTCCACATCTTCAAGTAGTACAGCTGACGGTGGTGCAGCAACAGCTGACCATGGTACAATAGTATTTCAATAGTATTTCTCACCCTTTTTACCACAGGGTTGGCACTAGAAGCTTTCTTTGGGCCCATGGTAGCTTATTTAGCAGTTATATTAATTAACACACTGGCCGATTCCCACCAAGGCAGGGTGGCCCGAAAAAGAAAAACTTTCACCATCATTCACTCCATCACTGTCTTGCCAGAAGGGTGCTTTACACTACAGTTTTTAAACTGCAACATTAACACCCCTCCTTCAGAGTGCAGGCACTGTACTTCCCATCTCCAGGACTCAAGTCCGGCCTGCCGGTTTCCCTGAATCCCTTCATAAATGTTACTTTGCTCACACTCCAACAGCACGCCAAGTATTAAAAACCATTTGTTTCCATTCACTCCTATCAAACACACTCACACATGCCTGCTGGAAGTCCAACCCCCTCGCACACAAAACCTCCTTTACCCCCTCCCTCCAACCTTTCCTAGGCTGACCCCTATGCCGCCTTCCTTCCACTACAGACTGATACACTCTTGAAGTCATTCTGTTTCGCTCCATTCTCTCTGCAGTTACAAGCACTATAAACAATGGAAAAATACAAAATGTATTGAATGTATGCATAAAACCGGCCACCCTGGCTTGTAAACAATGACGGCAGGGCAGCTGAGGTGCTCAGGCTGGACAGACAGGTTTGGGACGAATGATGTTGGGCGAGTTTTTTATCGTTAGGCTGGCCAAAATTTTTACGCTCAAACGCTTTGTTAGGCGGATTTAACCATATGCGATGCGTTCGTTAGCCGAGGGTTCACTGTATTTCATTAAAGGCACACACATTATTTTTTTTATTTTTTTTATTAGCTCATCGGCCGATTCCCACCAAGGCAGGTGGCCCAAAAAAGAAAAACTTTCATCATCATTCACTCCATTACTGTCTTGCTAGAGGGGTGCCTTACACTACAGTTATAAAACTGCAACATTAACACCCCTCCTTCAGGGTGCAGGCACTGTACTTCCCATCTCCAGGACTCAGGTCCGGCCTGCTGGTTTCCCTGAATCCCTTCTTAAATGTTACTTTGCTCACACTCCAACAGCACGTTTTAAGTATTAACCCTTTGACTGTCGCAAGCCTGTTTCTGAAACTGTCATTCCATGTTGCAAAATTTTTGGAAAAAAAAAATTATTTTTCTTATGAAATGAGAGAGAATCTTTTCCCAATGGTAATGACACCAAAAGTACGAAATTTGGTCTAAAACTCGCGGAATTACACTCCCGTGAAGTTAGCGGTCTCGATGAATATACGTATCGGTGATTTCGCCGACTTTGAGCCCTGTTTTTGATCAGTTCCGTTGTTCGAGTTGACCAAACTCATAGCTATTTCTTTAGAACTCCATTTTTTCTATCAGTTGAGTACAAGAAACCGCCCATTTACTGATTTGAACTACCAAATAAAGTGGTCAGAAATTGGCAATTTGGCCAATTTCATGCAAATTAAAAAAGATGCAAATTTCAAAATAGGGTCCAGAATAACATATCCTCTGTTCATTAGTCACATCTCTAAGCCCCTCTTATATTACTATAATTTTCTATCTTGATTTTTTGTTCATACAAAAAATACAAAATTTACTGTTATGCAGACTTCTGCATTATTGTAAAAATGGCATAAGTAATATCAGTGCACTAGTGAAAGAATATTAGACTCCTTAGTTGATGTGTATTGGACATGTGGTGTGATTTGCTTACTCCTGAACATTGGTAAAAATCGAACATTTCCGCTACTTTGAGCTCAATTTCAAGGCCATTTTCATTATTTGGTGCACACTGACCACACAGACCCATTCTCTCACATGTGGGCCTGCGTATTAATACATCCGAAACACTGGCTAGTAAGATGTATATAGTGGACCCTCACCTAATGATATTAATTGGTACCCGAGAACGAATATCGTTAGGCGAGTTTTTTAACATTAGCCGAGGCAAAATGTTAGCGTTAAAATGTATCGTTAGGCGAATTTAACGTTATGTGATGTGTTCGTTAGGTGAGGGTCCACTGTATACATGTATATGACCAAAACAGTCAAAGGGTTAAAAACCATTCGTTTCCATTCACTCCCATCAAATACGCTCTGGAAGTCCAAACCCCTCGCACACAAAACCTCCTTTACCCCATCCCTCCAACCCTTTCTAGGCTGACCCCTACTCTGCCTTTCCTCCACTACAGATTTATACACTTTCGAAGTCATTCTGTTTTGTTCCATTCTCTCTACATAAGAACTTAAGAAAGAAGGAATACTGCAACAGGCCTACTGACCCATGCGGAGTAGGTCCATGCTCCCCCCCCCCCTGGATTAGACCAGTGACCCCCCGCCCCCATCCCTATTAGCCCAATGACCCACCCAGTCTGATCACCTCCACTCAAGGATGGAGCACAGCACCAGGCCCAGCAGCACAAGCTAGTCAGGTCCAACTCACACCCACCCACACCCACTCGTGTATTTATCTAACCTATTTTTAAAACTACACGTTTTAGCCTGAATAATTGTACTTGGGGGTTCGTTCCACTCATCCACGATTGTATTACCAAACCAGTGCTTTCCTATATCCTTCCTGAATCTGAATTTTTCCAACTTGAAACCACTGCTGCGAGTCCTGTCTTGGCTGGAAATTTTCAGCACGCTGTTTACATCTCCTTTATTTATTCCTGTTTTCCATTTATACACCTCGATCATATCCCCCCCTAATTCTACGCCTTTCAAGAGAGTGCAGATTCAGGGCCCTCAGTCTATCCTCATATGGAAGATTTCTGATACATGGGATCATCTTTGTCATCCTCCTCTGTATGTTTTCCAGAGCATTTATATCCATTTTGTAATACGGTGACCAGAACTGAGCAGCATAGACTAAATGAAGCCTAACCAAGGATATATAGAGTTGAAGAACAACCTGAGGACTTCTATTATTTATACTTCTAGATATGAAGCCAAGAATTCTGTTAGCTTTATTGCAAACACTAATGTGCTGTTGTCTTGGTTTTAGATTACTGCTTACCAGAACTCCTAAATCCTTTTTGCAGTCACTAATATTAAGATCTACATTATTTAGTTTATATGTGGCATGGTTATTTAACTGTCCAACATTTAGAACTTTGTATTTGTCAATATTAAACTGCATCTGCCACTTCTCCGACTATTGCATCAGTCCGAACCACCTTAACAACCCCTCCTCAGCCCTCTGGTCAATAGTTTTGGTAATCCCACACCTTCTCCAAATTTCCAAACTATGAATTCTCTGCATTATATTCACACCACACATTGCCCTTAGACATGATGTCTCCACTGCCTTCAGCCTTCTCCTCGTTGCAACATTCATCACCCATGCTTCACACCCATACAAGAGTGTTGGTGCAAGTATACTCTCATACATTCCCCTCTTTGCTTACACAGACCAAGTTCTTTGTCTCCACAGACTCCTAAGTGCACCACTTGCCTTTTTCTCCTCATCAATTCTATGATTCACCTCCTCCTTGATAGACCCATCTGCTGACACATCCACTCCCAAATATCTGAATACATTCACCTCCTCCATACTCTCTCCCTCCAATTTGATATCCAATCTCTCACCACCTAATCATTTTGTTATCCTCATAACCTTACTCTTTCCTATATTCACTTTTAATTTTCTTCTCTTACATACCCTACCAAATTCATCCACCAACCTCTGCAACTTCTCTTCAGAATCTCCCAAAAGCACAGTGTCATCAGCAAAGAGCAACTGTGACAACTCCCACTTTGTGTTTGATTCTTTATCTTTTAACTCCACACCTCTTGCCAAGACCCTCGCATTTACTTCTCTTAAAACCCCACTATAAATATATTGAGCAACCACAGTGACATCACACATCCTTGTCTAAGGCCTACTTTTAGGGAAATAATCTCCCTCTTTCCTACATACTCTAACCTGAGCCTCACTATCCTTGTAAAAACTCTTCACTGCTTTCAATAACCTACCTCCTATGCCATACACCTGCAACATCTGCCACATTTTCCCCCTGTCCACTCTGTCATATGCCTTTAACAAATCCATAAATGCCACAAAAACCTCTTTAGCCTTATCTAAATACTGTTCACCTATATGTTTCACTGTAAACACTTGGTCTACACACCTCCTACCTTACCTAAAGCCTCCTTGTTCATTGCTATCCTACTCTCCGTCTTACATGTTATGGGTACGTAGAAAAAGTGCAGCCTCTCCTCACTTAGCGACGTACTCGTTTACCAATGACTCGGACGACGGGCTCTCTGACCAGTAAGCATACCTAAATAATGTATATTAGAGCTGATTTTCTCTATTTTGCTTATTAAAGTACAGTGGACCCCCGCATAACGATTACCTCCGAATGCGACCAATTATGTAAGTGTATTTATGTAAGTGCGTTTGTACGTGTATGTTTGGGGGTCTGAAATGGACTAATCTACTTCACAATATTTCTTATGGGAACAAATTCGGTCAGTACTGGCACCTGAACATACTTCTGGAGTGAAAAAATATCGTTAACCGGGGGTCCACTGTATACAGTACACTACTGTATAAACATTTAAAAATATACCAGAAATGTTATAAATGGTACAAAGGTGACATTAAATCAATAATAATCATAATAATAAGTTTATTTCTTTGTAAAGGTTACAATGTGTAATTACAATTTTGATTTGCCTAGTACAAAGATAGCCACTATCATGCCGAGGCATTTCGGGCAAACTAATCCTAATACATAGTAACTAATTAAAACTAGATAAGAGAATAGTACATAGTAATTATACTTAAAACTAAACATAGAATAGTGGTTAGCTGTTTTACAGTCTTATTTGGACTTAATACATCTTATGTAAACTTAGTACAAAATCTAATTTACAAGGAATGGTGCAGGTGGTAATATTTTATGGAATGGCAGAATTAAAAGCCAGGTGGTCACATGAAAAAACTAGTCAGTAAATGTTTGGTAGATTTGGTTAATATTGTGAAATAAGATGATTTTTTAGCAGAGTCCTAAATTTGTAAACTGTCTGAGGATCCTTGACCTGTTCCGGTAGCGAGTTCCAGATCTTCGTGCCTTGTATGTGCATAGCGTTCTTGCATAGTGAGAGTCTTACTCGAGGGATGTTGAAAAGTGCCTTATGCCTTGTATTGTGACTGTGCATTCTGTTGTAACTGTCGAGGAGTAGTTTTAGGGGAGGGTTTACAGTGGAGTTTAAAGTTCTGTATACGTATTAGGCACAATAATGAGAGTGTATGTCTTGTATATTTAGCAAGTTGAGTCTATTGAAAAGTGGTGGGGTGTGCTGTCTAGCACAGGAGCTGGTTATCACCCACACAGCAGCTTTTTGTTGGATTATTAAGGGTCTACGGTAGTTGGCAATGGTTGAGCCCCAGGCACAGATACCATAGGTGAGGTAAGGATATATTAGAGAGTGGTACAGGGTAAGGAGGGCCAAGCATATATCTTTAGCAGTTCATTGTTTACAGTGTTTTCAAGCACAGCTGGGTCTGAATGGGAGTAGACATATGTAGTGTCATCTGCGAATAGAACTGGTGTAAGGAGTTGGGATGCATTGGGGAGATCATTGATGTAGATGAGAAAGAGGTGTGGGCCTAGGACACTACCTTGGGGTACTCCTACAGCTACAGGTTGGATAGTGGAGTTGACTCCATTTGCATGTACATACTGGTGTCTATCGTTAAGATAGGATTTTAGGTAGTCAAGAGAATGTCCTCTTATGCTGTAATGATTCAGTTTGAGGTGCAAGAGATTGTGGTCAACTGTGTCAAATGCTTTTCTTAGGTCAATAAAGAGCCCCAGGGGATATTCATTTTTATCGAGAGCTGTGTATATTAGGTCAAGCATTTGTATAATAGCATCTTTCGTGCTTTTTTTTGGTCTAAATCCAAACTGGCATGGGTTAAGCATGTTGTTGGATGTAAGGTAGAAGTAAAGTTGCTTGTGTATTATTTTTTCAAATATCTTGGAGAGTAAGGGCAAGTTTGATATGGGTCTGTAATTGTTTCAAATCAGTTGGATCTCCACCTTTGTGGATCTGGGTGACCCTTGCTGTCTTGAGCATGGATGGGAAGATTGAGGATGCTATAAATTTGTTAAACATTGTTGCAATAATAGGTGACAGTTCTGGTGCAGCTTTTTTATATATGAATGGCGGCAAGTTATCTAGATCACCTGATTTGTTTTTTAATGATTTAATGATGAGTGAGACTTCAGTGGGATTAGTTGGAGCTAGAAATAGAGTATTTGGATAGTTGCCAGTGAGGTACTCGCTCGGATGGGTATTTGAGCTAGGAATTTGACTTGCTAGCTTTGATCCTACAGTAGAGAAGAAGACATTAAATTTGTCGGCCGTGTCTATAGGTTGCATGTGAGGTTCATCTGGTTTAATTAAGTCTATCTCTCTATTTCCAGTCAGTTTCCTTGAGCCCAAAATTTTGGAGAGGGTTTGCCAGGTACTTTTCATGTCACCTTTCATTTCACTAAATCTATTTTCATAATACATTTGCTTTTTTTTACGTATTAGTTTTGTGAGTATTGATGTGTATCTTTTAGTAAATTCTTTAGTAATTAAGCCTAATCTGAACTGTTTCAATTTGATGTTTTTTATTAAAAGATTTGAGGATACTTCTAGTTAGCCATGGGCTGTTTAGCCTCTTTTCTGTTATCTGCTTCGTTTTGATTGGGCAATGTTTGTTGTAGAGGTTTAGGGTTTTATGTAAAAAAAAATTGATATCTTTATCAATATTATTACTGTCATCTAGCTCTCTCTGCCAATCAATGGCACCTAGAGCTAGTTTTAGGTTGTTTATCGATATCTCATCATGCAGGCAAAAACGGGATCTTTCTTGTTTCTTGAGGCAATTTAGATTAGTTGGTTATGAGAAAGGTAGGGTAGTGGTCTGTGATGTTATCTGTGATTATACCTGCTTGAAGTGGGGATATTATGTTGGTCCAGATATGGTCGAGTAACGAGGCACTTGTGTCAGAGATTCTTGTTGGCTTTGTTATAGAGGGTAGCAATAAGCTGTTGTTCATAGCATTTGTGAAATCAGCTACTGGAGGGTCGGTTGCTTGGATAAGGTTGATGTTGAAATCTGCTAGTATCAGATGGTGTTTATTCAACTCTGACTCAATTATCATGTTTCTAAGGTTATTGCTAAAAGTGTAAGTGTTTGAGTGTGGTAATCTGTAGACTGCACCAACTGTTATTGGTTTCTTAAGTGTTCTTGATGTGAATTTGGCTATTATATATTCACCATTTTCGTCCCGTACATTAGTTGATTTCACACATTCTAGTTCATCAGAGTAATAGATGGCAGTGCCTCCTCTGGTCAGGCCTACAGTTATGTATGGCTGTATAACCAGGTTTGGTAAATATGTCTGTCAGATCTTGTCTGAGCCAGGTTTCACTAAGTATAATGAGAGTTATAATAGCATTTAGAGACTTAAGTAGTGCAATGAGGTCATCATAGTGTTTACTCAATGATCTAACATTGTAGTTGAAGACTGTAATGTTCTTGCTGATACTGAGAAGGGTATTAGCCTGACTAGCAGTGTAGTAATGGCAGTTACTGTTAGGACTACGCGTGCTGTTCAGTAAGAGGTTGATATCAGGATCGATAATTACATTCATAAGGGGTACGTAGAGAAATAGCTGTTACAATTATCAAAGAACAAAAAGACAAAAGCAGTGATGTTAAACAACTAACAATTATGAACTTATGAACTAAGATAGTTAAACCACTACCAATTATGAACTTATGAACTAGGATAGTTAATTTAAATCTAAAAAATAATGGAGCTACTGAAAATTAAAGTTAAACACTATAGCACCTTGATTATTTCAGAGTTAAAAGTAATGGTTTCAAGTATAAAATAAGACAGAATAAAACACTTAAGTACCTGGATTAGCACCTTGAACAGCGCCTTAGGCTTCTTAAGTAGCTGAGAATTAATTACCGCTCCGTTATTCATTAACAGTCATGAAAATATGGATTAGACTAAGGGTAAATTCTTCTAAACTACAGCACTGAACATGGTTGATAATGTGTTGAGATATGGCTTAACAAGGTTCAGTCAAATCAGTGAATGTGAGGAAACAATCTAGTTCTTGATTATTTGTAATTTCAGACCTACGACCCGTGTCTGATAATTTTACCATGATAATGCCATCACGAGTAAAGCACTGTTTTATTGATGCATTATCATGCATCAGAGTATATGAGTATATGGAAGAGTATATGGAGAAAAAGAGAGAGGTTAAGAGAGTGGTGAAGCAGTGTAAAAAGAGAGCAAATGAGAGAGTGGGTGAGATGTTATCAACAAATTTTGTTGAAAATAAGAAAAAGTTTTGGAGTGAGATTAACAAGTTAAGGAAGCCTAGAGAACAAATGGATTTGTCAGTTAAAAATAGGAGAGGAGAGTTATTAAATGGAGAAATAGAGGTATTGGGAAGATGGAGGGAATATTTTGAGGAATTGTTAAATGCTGATGAAGATAGGGAAGCTGTGATTTCGTGTATAGGGCAAGGAGGAATAACATCTTGTAGGAGTGAGGAAGAGCCAGTTGTGAGTGTGGGGGAAGTTCGTGAGGCAGTAGGTAAAATGAAAGGGGGTAAGGCAGCCGGGATTGATGGGATAAAGATAGAAATGTTAAAAGCAGGTGGGGATATAGTTTTGGAGTGGTTGGTGCAATTATTTAATAAATGTATGGAAGAGGGTAAGGTACCTAGGGATTGGCAGAGAGCATGCATAGTTCCTTTGTATAAAGGCAAAGGGGACAAAAGAGAGTGCAAAAATTATAGGGGGATAAGTCTGTTGAGTATACCTGGTAAAGTGTATGGTAGAGTTATTATTGAAAGAATTAAGAGTAAGACGGAGAATAGGATAGCAGATAAACAAGGAGGCTTTAGGAAAGGTACGGGGTGTATGGACCAGGTGTTTACAGTGAAACATATTATAAGTGAACAGTATTTAGATAAGGCTAAAGAGGTCTTTGTGGCATTTATGGATTTGGAAAAGGCATATGACAGGGTGGATAGGGGGGCAGTGTGGCAGATGTTGCAGGTGTATGGTGTAGGAGGTAGGTTACTGAAAGCAGTGAAGAGTTTTTACGAGGATAGTGAGGCTCAAGTTAGAGTATGTAGGAAAGAGGGAAATTATTTCCCAGTAAAAGTAGGCCTTAGACAAGGATGTGTGATGTCACTGTGGTTGTTTAATATATTTATAGATGGGGTTGTAAGAGAAGTAAATGCGAGGGTCTTGGCAAGAGGCGTGGAGTTAAAAGATAAAGAATCACACATAAAGTGGGAGTTGTCACAGTTGCTCTTTGCTGATGACACTGTGCTCTTGGGAGATTCTGAAGAGAAGTTGCAGAGATTGGTGGATGAATTTGGTAGGGTATGCAAAAGAAGAAAATTAAAAGTGAATACAGGAAAGAGTAAGGTTATGAGGATAACAAAAAGATTAGGTGATGAAAGATTGGATATCAGATTGGAGGGAGAGAGTATGGAGGAGGTGAATGTATTCAGATATTTGGGAGTGGACGTGTCAGCGGATGGGTCTATGAAAGATGAGGTGAATCATAGAATTGATGAGGGGAAAAGGATGAGTGGTGCACTTAGGAGTCTGTGGAGACAAAGAACTTTGTCCTTGGAGGCAAAGAGGGGAATGTATGAGAGTATAGTTTTACCAATGCTCTTATATGGGTGTGAAGCATGGGTGATGAATGTTGCAGCGAGGAGAAGGCTGGAGGCAGTGGAGATGTCATGTCTGAGAGCAATGTGTGGTATGAATATAATGCAGAGAATTCGTAGTTTGGAAGTTAGGAGGAGGTGCGGGATTACCAAAACTGTTGTCCAGAGGGCTGAGGAAGGGTTGTTGAGGTGGTTTGGACATGTAGAGAGAATGGAATGAAACAGAATGACTTCAAGAGTGTATCAGTCTGTAGTGGAAGGAAGGCGGGGTAGGGGTCGGCCTAGGAAAGGTTGGAGGGAGGGGGTAAAGGAGGTTTTGTGTGCGAGGGGCTTGGACTTCCAGCAGGCATGCGTGAGCGTGTTTGATAGGAGTGAATGGAGACAAATGGTTTTTAATACTTGACGTGCTGTTGGAGTGTGAGCAAAGTAACATTTATGAAGGGGTTCAGGGAAACCGGCAGGCCGGACTTGAGTCCTGGAGATGGGAAGTACAGTGCCTGCACTCTGAAGGAGGGGTGTTAATGTTGCAGTTTAAAAACTGTAGTGTAAAGCACCCTTCTGGCAAGACAGTGATGGAGTGAATGATGGTGAAAGTTTTTCTTTTTCGGGCCACCCTGCCTTGGTGGGAATCGGCCAGTGTGAGTATAAAATAAAATAAAAAATAATTATCACGCTTAAGTTTTCAAAGTCTGTATATTAGGTTCTGACATTTTTTAGTTAGGCACTCATTTATATACACATTTCTCTGTTTCTTGATGGAGGAACTTATTAGATAATTTTTTACGTCAATGGAATTGAATTTTAACCTAACACTTTATTGTTGACCCGGCTTGCCTAGCAGTCGGGC
Source organism: Cherax quadricarinatus (assembly GCF_038502225.1). NCBI lineage: Eukaryota > Metazoa > Arthropoda > Malacostraca > Decapoda > Parastacidae > Cherax > Cherax quadricarinatus. The sequence goes on along the minus strand of NC_091294.1, from coordinate 70,130,083 downwards.
CTCCTGGATATAACTGGTTCTAATGTTAACTTTTATCTCATCTTTTATTAGTTGGAGTGCTTTGATGGTGCAATTCTCATTGTTTATATCTGGTGGTAAGGTAGAGCTGGTTAAAATGACAGAATCTAGGAGCTTGTCTTGTTCAATCATATCTCTTTGATACTGGAAGCATGCATTCCATTGGGATTCCATGTTTAACATCCAGTCTTGTGTAGCTTCTGACACCTTGGTGGTGAGAGAATTTATTTGTTTAGCATGTGTGTCTATAGTTGAATGTAGGTTTGCTTGTTCTTTAGACGAGTTTATTAATGATGTCAGTGACACAAACCCACTGCCATTATGGTATGCTCCTCACTTAGCGACAGATTTGTTTACCGACGTGGCCTTAGGGACAGAACTCTGTCATTAAGTGAGGAGAGGCTGTATTTACAATACATTATATAGTAAACCAAAGATGATTTAACCTAGCATAATCTAATAAAGTCAACACTTAATATTTCTTACCATATGTGTATAAGGGGCTTTAGTGGAGAGGGTTGCTGTAGTCCTGCTGGGCCGAGGTGGATGGCAGGTGGTCTTGGGACGAGGTGGACAGCTGGGGTTCATGGATTGAGATGGATACCTGGGGTTCATGGATTGAGATGGATACCTGGGGTTTGTGGGCTGAGGTGAATGCAGAATTGTTACTGGAGCCCTCAAGTATTCTGTCATGTCTCTCTAGTGTGTTTTACTTAAAGATAGTGAGGCATCATTGCTTTACACAGAATCTGCTTCACAGCAGTGCTTCTTGATAAGCCAGGGTCCTCTTCACTGAAAAAAGCCTGTACAGTATTAACCGTTTATCTGCAAGTTGTTGTTCCTTATCTGCTGTCTACCTTCTATCTGAGCACTGAGTTTGCCAATATTTCCTATTGGCATTTTTTCTCATCTTCTGAGAGTTCATTCACATCTTCCAGTTTCATATTTTCGAAGCCATCATCTGGCAGTCTTCTTCCCAGATCAACATTTTCATGGACCTTTCTTTCACCACTGAGGAAAATCTACAAAATTGTTCATCACAGTAGGCCACATTTTTCCCCATCATAGGTACTTTATCCTATGCACTTTTGAGGTGAGGTATTGCTTCTGCAGTGTTGAATTTATCCCAGAATTCTTGACATTCCAAACTTTGGGTCAGTATCCATTGTTATGAGGAGTTTCTGAACCACTCTGTGCATGTTGATACTCGTATACCTTAATTACACCTTCATCTAGTGGTTATAATATTGATGGTGTATAGGCACTTTATCATATGCACTTTTGAGGTGAGGTATTGCTTCTGCAATGTTGAATTTATCCCAGAACTCTTGACATTTCAAGCTTTGGGTCAGTATCCATTGTTATGAGGAGTTTCTGAACCACCCTGTGTATGTTGATACTCATGTGCCTTAATTACACCTTCATCCAGTGGTTGTAATATTATGTTGTATTTGGTGGTAAAAACAACCTTTACATTTAGGTTCATGTCTTGCTAGAGTTCAGGATGAACACAGGACTGATCATTAAGGCGAATCATGAATGTAAGGTTTCTTCTCTTCACGTATAACTGGATCACTCAATAAACAAGATTCGAGTCATCCATGCTGACTGGTGAGACCACCAAATGACAGGAAACATGTTTATCTTTGTTACAAAGCACAGGGAGTCTTGGACTAAATAATAAGCAGTGGCCTGCACTTAAATTCACCTGACATATTAATACAAAGAAGCAAGCTGAAATGATTCTACTCTGCCTCGAGTTCAGGTGCAATTTTCTCGTTTGCTAAAGTAAGATCTAGGGTTATCTTCCAGAATAATCCTGTCTCATCAGAATCAAACACTTGCTCAGGTGTGCAGCCACCCTCAGACAAGCTTTTAGGATCTCACTCTTTCAGATTGAATGAATTATTGTTTCTCTCATACAAAAGGCTTAGGCAGCATCGATCACATGTGCACCACCTTTGAGCATGTTTATAATCTTAATTTTCTTCACTAGAAGCAGAGTTTCATATTTAAATTTCTTGGCACCTTCAACATTAGATTTCCTTTGTGAGGACATGAATAAGATCCAGCTCCTTGGGGAAGTGGAGAAGTATTCTTCCTCCGTAAGCCATACGTGTCATAAGAGGCGACTAAAATGCTGGGAGCAAAGGGCTAGTAACCCCTTCTCCTGTATTAATTACTAAGTGTAAAAAGAAGAAAAATGTGTTTCTTCTGTGTTGGGTCACCTTGCCTCGGTGGAATATAGCTGTTGTGTTAAAAAAAAAAACACACACAACACAAGTTGATGAAAAAATCAGATGTGGCATGGTAATACAGGAGAGTAAGTGTATAATTTGTGTTCACAAGACAGCTGGTGGTGTGGGAGTGGTAGGAGTGGGCATAAACACCAGAGGGTGATACTAGGTCTAATGTAAAGCAAAGGCCTGAGGTGTGTGGCAGAGCAAATATTCCATCATTGCAATTGCTGGCCACTTAAGAACAAAAGATGATGAAATAGGTTGCAAAAGATAAATTGCAAACTGGTGGTAACTTATTAGCTCGAGGTGTGGTAGGAGGAGGGCTGACTTGTATTAAGAAACATACCATAATAAACAGGGTAATGTAATAAGCTTGCTCCAGAACTCTCTTCTGATATTGCATAAACCATGTATTTCTTCTTCTTTCAACAAACCGGCCGTATCTCACTGAGGTGGGGTGGCCCAAAAAGAAAAACAAAAGTTTCTCTTTTCAAATTTAGTAATTTATACAGGAGAAGGGGTTACTAGCCCCTTGCTCCCGGCATTTTAGTCGCCTCTTAAAACATGCATGGCTTACGGAGGAAGAATTCTGTTCCACTTCCCCATGGAGATAAGAGGAAATAAACAAGAACAAGAGCTAGAAAGAAAATAGCAGAAAGCCCAGAGGGGTGTGTATATATATGCTTGTACATGATATTGGCAGTTTGGAGGGATATGTTGTGTATCTTTATACGTATATGCTTCTAAACTGTTGTATTCTGAGCACCTCTGCAAAAGCAGTGATAATGTGTGAGTGTGGTGAAAGTGTTGAATGATGATGAAAGTATTTTCTTTTTGGGGATTTTCTTTCTTTTTTGGGTCACCCTGCCTCGGTGGGAGATGACCGACTTGTTGAAAAAAAAAAAAAAAAAACATGTATGTGTAGTGTGACCTAAGTGTAAGTAGAAGTAGCAAGACGTACCTGAAACCTTGCATGTTTATGAGACAAAAAATGGACACCAGCAATCCTACTGTCATGTAAAACAATTACAGGCTTTCGTTTTACACTCACTTGGCAGGACAGTAGTACCTCCCTGGGCAGTTGCTGTCTACCAACCTACTACCTAGAAACCATGCATTTAAATGATTTAAAAATGAAATATTGCAAAACCAAGACATACCATAGTGTTCAGGTAATGACTGTAAGCAGAGGTGGGGAGGGCAGTAGGTACTTTTATGTTCAAGTGAGCGCTTCTCACACTACCCTCACATGAGAAAGATAAAGACTGGAGACAGAACACTCAGTACAAGTTGGATAGGAAAATGATAATGTAGGAATAATCATTACCTCCAACTTTTTCTTTAATCCCACACAGACTATAACAGCAGAGTAATGACAAACAGAGCAAACAGAATAACATTCAAATCCCTAGACAAACATTTAATCAAAACACCATATACCTTGTGCTCAGTGTTCATTAGCAACACCTGTGTGGAATCTACTCCTTAAGGACCGTTCTTTACACTGATTTTAATGGAAACATTTGGAGTTGTAGCATTAAACAATTACACAGTACTGTTTGGAAGAAATCACAGGAAGACACATGATTGCAGGTATGTAAAAATACCAGTTATAATAGGAAATAAAACCTGAGTGCTTTCATGTGCTTACACATATGTCTTCAGGTTTTATTTCCTATTTTAACTGTAATTTTTACATACAATATTGTGCGATAAGATCACAGTAAAGAGGTGATACAACAATATGCAAAACAACCACTGTGAAAAAATAGTGAAATTCCAAGTACATACTTTCATTATTTATCACATTATCAAGGGCTTGATAATTTGAGAAATCACGAAAGTGCTTGGAATTTCACTCATTTTCACAATAGTAGTTTTGTATACAATGCTGTATATTTCCTTGACTTGTTGCTAATTATATTCTCATTTTTTCAGTTTTTGATGATGGTGATATTACAACACTACGAAGAACCTCTCTGTGCTTAAAAAGTGGCCGACATTTTGCTGAAAGCGAAACCTTGGATCAGTTGCCCCTTACACATCCAGAGCACTTTGGTACCCCAGTTGGGGGTGCAAGAAGAGGACGTAGATCAAGACAGCACCAGTAGGTTTATTGCTAGTTTGAAGTTGGTCAGATTTATTGTTACAATTGTTTTAAGACGGTATTTAGTGGTACAGGTTTCCCTTGCTTTATGCAGTTTGCTTGTGTGCAGTGAACCCATTGCTACTACTAATATGCTATATGTGGTATATATTCACTCTTACGCGATCATCCAAGTCCAGCACCACCTGGTATTTTAACCATTTGGTTCATAACATGTGCCCTTCAGTCTAGTTCTAGACCAACACAAGCTGGCGGACTGACTGGTGGTAGGAGGTTCCCGGGGTGGTAAAAACAAGGAGAATTGTGCTTTAATTGTGCAATTAATTTTTTCTCGTGTACCTTTGACCAGATGAATTTATTTTAGGATCAGTATATAGCCATTTGCAGCTTATCTTCTATGCTTATAATTCTTTTTTGGGTAAAAATGATGTGTAGATTTCAAATTCTTCAGTATTGGTATTAGGGTTGAATTTGGGATTTTTTTGTTTGTTTTTCTATCACTTTACCTTTTTTCTATGCCATATTGTGCATGTGTGGTATATAAATTCATATTTTTTGGTAAATCTTAGTCAGTAAACATGGATTTGCAGTCTGAACAAATACCAAAGTTTTACCTGTTGGGTTCACATTGATCCTAGAGGGAGATTGCTGGTGTGTTTAAAAAAAGTGGGAAAATGTAGGTAGTGTTCTGATGTTTGTGGGGGAGGAGGTGGGCAGAGAATTTATCAGTAGAGTAAAAAAAAAAATGCACTTGTAAGAATTGGAGGCATGATGTGTGTGTGTGAATGTTAGATTGAGGAGGAGGCTGGAGGCAGTATAGATATCATGTTTTTAATAACTGTTTTCATATAGTAGGACTTGAGTCCTGGAAATGGGAAGTACAATGCCTGCACTTTAAAGGAGGGATTTGGGATATTGGCAGTTTGGAGGGATATGTTGTGTATCTTTATACGTATATGCTTCTAAACTGTTGTATTCTGAGCACCTCTGCAAAAGCAGTGATAATGTGTGAGTGTGGTGAAAGTGTTGAATGATGATGAAAGTATTTTCTTTTTGGGGATTTTCTTTCTTTTTTGGGTCACCCTGCCTTGGTGGGAGACGACCGACTTGTTGAAAAAAAAAAAAAAAAAAAAAGAATGGTGTGAGTAGTATGCAGATATGAGCAAAGAATTTAGTAGTGTGTGGTGGTGTGAAAGGTATAATTCAGAGAGTGGAGGGAGAGTTGTTGAAATAATTAATTCATTTTGAATGGATAGAGCAGGATGAGCTGACCAAGAGACTGTATAGTTCTGGGGCGGATGGAAGGAGGGGATGGGTGTTCCAGGAAGGGTTGTGAAAGGGATTTTGATTGATGGGTGAGCATCCAGCAAGCATGTGGACCATGTTAGTTTGGAGTGAGCACAGGTAAAGGGCTTTTAAGCTTTAATGTGCTGTTGAACTGTGCACAAGGAGGCCTGGTCACAGACCGGGCTACAGGGGCATTGACCCCCGGAACTCTCTCCAGGTAAACTCCAGGTAAACAAGGTAATATTTATGAAGAGATTCAGGGAAGTTGATTAACCAGACTTGAGTCCTGGAGGTGGGAAGTACAGTGCCTGCTGTCTGAAGGGGAGGGGTGGGGATGTTAAAGTTCAGAGGGTTATTTGAATTGTGTTGTCAGCACTCTTACAAGAAGATTATTGAAGGAATGATGGTGAATGTGTTTCTTCCTCTGGGTCACCCTACCTTGGTGGGAAACAAGAACCATCCAGAGCAAGGCCCGCATGAGGGCAGAGGATGCTGGGACCAACACAGCCGGACACTGCATAAAGTCACAATCAGGTATGGCACACAGCACAACTAGCACACATCCAGTGCAGCCTATAACTGTTGCTCAGTTCTCTTTTATGCAGAGTTCCCGACACCATATGTGTAATACAAAGTAAAGTGTCCTCATAAGATGTTGGTAATGGGATTGTCTCAAGGATCTGAACAAAGCATTATGAATTATGCTGTGATGGCTGTGGGGCAGTGGGCCACCAGTAGCAACAGCCTAATGAAACAGGCAATCAGTTGGGAAGGCTGGTCTCGGGTCAACCTGTGAAGGTACAAAATCTCTTGAAACTGCTCACAGGTATTACAGATAATGCAAAAATCCTATTCAGGATAATCAATAAAAATTTGTATACATAAAGGAAGACTAAAATAGACCAAAGATTGATGAAAAAATTGAATTTAATATAAATAAGCACTATGTAATAGATAAGAATGATATAATCATATTAATGTACTTGTTACTAATTTCATGAGTTTTTTAACTAAAAATTCCTGGTGCCGGGCTTTTCCGTCGATTGTTTAGTCAGGTTGTTAATATTGGTGGCCTGCTGGCCCACATAGTCATCACAGCCTGGGTGATCTGGAATTTAGTGAAATATAGTGATCAAGTTCATTTTGAAATCCTCAACACTTGTTCCAGCAATATTTCTGAAACCTGCTGGTAGCTGGTTCAGTAGTTTTGGACCACAGGTGTTGTCATAGTTTTTCCATATTGTGCCCATGGTTTCCCTGTTTTTCACTGGGTTTGTTTTACACTTCTTACATATCTCACACCAGTACATTATGGTAGAATGTAAATTTGGGACTAGGCCTTCTAGTATCTTTTTTGTTTTTTTATGTTGTGTTGTCCATATTGTGTTTTTTTTTGTGTGTGTGTGTGTGTGGTGTGTAAGTAAAATAATATTTTAATTAGGTATCTCCTCTTTGCTTCAGAACGTACATTCCAAGTACTTGGAGGTATTTCCAAGTTTAAATGCTTTGTTGGTTCAGTGTGGGCAGTAAATGGTCTCTGTTCCTTTTGTAGCTCTGATATCTCCTACCTTAACAGAACCATCAACACTGAGTTACATTGTAAATGAGAGATCACAAGTGATTTCAGTTGTCACCATTGGTATTTTGTTTCTTTTGAAAGTTCTTGTTATCCACCCTGTCATTTTTCCGTCCTTCAACATTTACCTTATTCTCTAAAGACAGATTATCTGAGAGCATCAGCCCCAGGTCATTTAAGTGTTCCTTTCATTTTATGATATGGACTTTATATTTCTTTCTATATCTGAGCAGTTAGAATCTGTCACTGAATATCATATTTTCTGTTACTTACTGAAAGACTTTGTTCATATCTGTTTGCCATTTGAACATTGTCCTCTACTGAGGTGACTTTAATGATGATACAAAACTGTAGATAGTTTTTTAGATGTCTTTTGTGAGGATGAGAAACAGTAAAGGCTCTAGGACTGTACCCTGGAACATCGAATTCTATATACTTATATACATCCTTGGTGGGATATGACCGGTGTGTTGAAAGAAAGAAGACATACATACATGCATATATACATACATGCATATATACATACATACATACATACATATATGCATACATGCATGCATACATGCGTTCATACATACATACATACATTCTTCTCCTTTCAACAAACTGGCCGTCTCCCACCGAGGCAGGGTGGCCCAAAAAGAAAGAAATTCCCCAAAAAGAAAATACTTTCATCATCATTCAACACTTTCACCTCACTCACACATAATCACTGTTTTTGCAGATGTGCCCAGAATATAACAGTTTAGAAGTATATACATATAAAAATACACAATGTATCCCTCCAAACTGCCAATATCCCAAACCTCTCCTTTAGAGTGCAGGCATTGTACTTCCCATTTCCAGGACTGAAGTCCGGTTATATAAAATAACCGGTTTCCCTGAATCCCTTCACTAAATATATTCTTTCTTTCAACACACTGGCTGTATCCCACCGAGGCGGGGTGGCCCAAAAGGAAAAACGAAAGTTTCTCCTTTTACATTTAGTAATATATACACGAGAAGGGGTTACTAGCCCCTTGCTATTGGCATTTTAGTTGCCTCTTACAACACGCATGGCTTATGGAGGAAGAATTCTGTTCCACTTCCCCATGGAGATAAGAGGAAATAAACAAGAACAAGAACTTGTAAGAAAATAGAAGATCACCCAGAAGGGTGTGTATAAATATGCTTGTACATGTATGTGTAGTGTGACCTAAGTGTAAGTAGAAGTAGCAAGATGTACCTGAAATCTTGCATGTGTATGAGACAGGAAAAAAAAAAGACACCAGCAATCCTACCATCATGTAAATCAATTACAGGGTTTCGTTTTACACCCACTTGGCAGGACGGTAGTACCTCCCTGGGCGGTTGCTGTCTACCAACCTACTACCTAGAGCATACATGCTTTTTTTTTTTCAACAAACCGGCCGTATCCCACCGAGGCAGGGTGGCCTAAAAAGAAAAACAAAAGTTTCTCTTTTTAAATTTAGTAATTTATACAGGAGAAGGGGTTACTAGCCCCTTGCTCCCGGCATTTTAGTCGCCTCTTACAACACGCATGGCTTACGGAGGAAGAATTCTGTTCCACTTACCCGTGGAGATAAGAGGAAATAAAAAAGAACAAGAACTAGAAAGAAAATAGAAAGCCCAGAGGGGTGTGTATATATATATGCTTGTACATGTATGTGTTTTTAGTAATCTTTACAGATTACTAAAAACACAGGATAGGGGAGCAATGTGGCAGATGTTGCAAGTATATGGAATAGGTGGTAAGTTACTAAATGCTGTAAAGAGTTTTTATGAGGATAGTGAGGCTCAGGTTAGGGTGTGTAGAAGAGAGGGAGACTACTTCCCAGTAAAAGTAGGTCTTAGACAGGGATGTGTAATGTCACCATGGTTGTTTAATATATTTATAGATGGGGTTGTAAAAGAAGTAAATGCTAGGCTGTCCGGGAGAGGGGTGGGATTAAATTATGGGGAATCAAATTCAAAATGGGAATTAACACAGTTACTTTTTGCTGATGATACTGTGCTTATGGGAGATTCTAAAGAAAAATTGCAAAGGTTAGTGGATGAGTTTAGGAGTGTGTGTAAAGGTAGAAAGTTGAAAGTGAACATAGAAAAAGAGTAAGGTGATGAGGGTATCAAATGATTTAGATAAAGAAAAATTGGATATCAAATTGGGGAGGAGTATGGAAGAAGTGAATATTTTCAGATACTTGGAAGTTGACGTGTCGGCGGATGGATTTATGAAGCATGAGGTTAATCATAGAATTGATGAGGGAAAAAAGGTGAGTGGTGCATTGAGGTATATGTGGAGTCAAAAAAACGTTATCTATGGAGGCAAAGAAGGGAATGTATGAAAGTATAGTAGTACCAACGCTCTTATATGGGTGTGAAGCTTGGGTGGTAAATGCAGCAGCGAGGAGACGGTTGGAGGCAGTGGAGATGTCCTGTGTAAGGGCAATGTGTGGTGTAAATATTATGCAGAAAATTCGAAGTGTGGAAATTAGGAGAAGGTGTGGAGTTAATAAAAGTATTAGTCAGAGGGCAGAAGAGGGGTTGTTGAGATGGTTTGGTCATTTAGAGAGAATGGATCAAAGTAGAATGACATGGAAAGCATATAAATCTATAGGGGAAGGAAGGCGAGGTAGGGGTCGTCCTCGAAAGGGTTGGAGAGAGGGGGTAAAGGGGCTTGGGGCAAGGGGCTTGAACTTCCAGCAAGCGTGCGTGAGCGTGTTAGACAGGAGTGAATGGAGACGAATGGTACTTGGGACCTGACGATCTGTTGGAGTGTGAGCAGGGTAATATTTAGTGAAGGGATTCAGGGAAACCGGTTATTTTCATATAGTCGGACTTGAGTCCTGGAAATGGGAAGTACAATGCCTGCACTTTAAAGGAGGGGTTTGGGATATTGGCAGTTTGGAGGGATATGTTGTGTATCTTTATATGTATATGCTTCTAAACTGTTGTATTCTGAGCACATCTGCAAAAACAGTGATTGTGTGTGAGTGTGGGAGTGTGGTGAAAGTGTTGAATGATGATGAAAGCATTTTCTTTTTGGAGATTTTCTTTCTTTTTTGGGTCACCCTGCCTCGGTGGGAGATGGCCGACTTGTTAAAAAAAAAAAAATGTATGTGTAGTGTGACCTAAGTGTAAGTAGAAGTAGCAAGACGTACCTGAAATCTTGCATGTGTATGAGACAGAAAAAAAAAAACACCAGCAATCCTTCTATCATGTAAATCAATTACAGGCTTTCCTTTTACACTCACTTGGCAGGATGGTAGTACCTCGCTGGGCAGTTCCTGTCTACCAACCCACTGCCTAGAATATACATGTACATGTTTATTTATACACACACAGCTGAGTTTTTTTAGGAGTGTTGTTGGGTGAGTTGAGGAAGTTGTTTTCAGCTTGCTGATGGTCACCAGTTCCAGCTCACACTTCCTAACACCATCTTCTTGTGTATGTAGTAGGTTGGTAGACAGCAACCACCCAGGGAGGTACTACCATCCTGCCAAGTGAATGTAAAACAAAAGCCTGTAATTGTTTTACATGATGGTAGGATTGCTGGTGTTTTTTTTGTCTGTCTCATAAATATGCAAGATTACAGGTATGTCTTGCTACTTCTCCTTACACTTAGGTTACACTACACATACATGTACATGTTTATTTATACACGCTCATCTGAGTTTTCTTTGATTTTATCTTAATAGTTCTTGGTCTTATTACTTTTCCTTTTATATCCATGGGGAAGTGGAAGAAGAATCTTTCCTCCGTAAGCCATGCGTGTTGTAAAAGTCAACTAAAATGCCGGGAACAATAGGCTAGTAACCCCTTTTCCTGTAAAGATTACTAAAAAGAATAAGAAGAAGAAAATTGTCAAAGTGGGAAGTCTGAATGTGCGTGGATGTTGTGCAAATGATAAGAAAGAGATGATTGTGGATGTTATGAATGAGAAGAAGCTGGATGTCCTGGCTTTAAGTGAAACAAAGCTGAAGGGGGTGGGAGAGTTTCAGTGGAGAGGAATAAATGGGATTAGGTCAGGGGTTTCAAATAGTTAGAGCTAAAATAGGAGTAGCAATAATGTTGAAGGATAAGATATGGCAGGAAAAGAGGGACTATAAATGTATTAATTCAAGGATTATGTGGAGTAAAATAAAGGTTGGGTGTGAAAAGTGGGTTATAGTAAGTGTATATGCACCTGGAGAAGAGAGAAGTGTAGAGGAGAGAGAGAGAGATTTTGGGAAATGTTGAGTGAATGCATGGGGAGTTTTGAACCAAGTGTGAGAGTACTTGTGGTTGGGGATTTCAATGCTAAAGTGGGTAAAAATGTTGTGGAGGGAGTAGTATGTAAATTTGGGGTGCCAGGGGTAAATGTAAATGGGGAGCCTTTAATTGAGCTATGTGTAGAAAGAGATTTGGTAATAAGTAATACATATTTTATGAAAGAGGATAAATAAATATACAAGGTATGATGTAGCACATAAAGAAAGTAGTTTGTTAGGTTATGTATTGATGGATGAAAGGTTAATGGGTAGGGTCCAGGATGTACATGTTTATAGAGGGGCAACTGATATGTCGGATCATTATTTAGTTGTAGCTACAGTTACAGTAAGAGGTAGATGGGACAAGAGGAAGGTAGCAACAACAAGTAGGAGGGAAACGATAGTGTATAAACTAAGGGAGGAGGAAGTTCGGGTGAGATATAAGCGACTATTGGCAGAAAGGTGGGCTAGTGCAAAGATGAGTAGTGGGGGGGTTGAAGTGGGTTGGACGAGTTTTAAAAATTCAGTATTAGAATGTGGGGCAGAAGTTTGTGGTTATGGGAGGGTGGGGGCAGGCGGAAAGAGGAGTGATTGGTGGAATGATGAAATAAAGGGTGTGATAAAAGAGAAAAAGTTAGCTTATGAGAGGTTTTTACAAAGCAGAAGTGTTATAAGAAGAGCAGAGTATATGGAGAGTAAAAGAAAGGTGAAGAGAGTGGTGAGAGAGTGCAAAAGGAGAGCAAATGATAGAGTGGGAGAGGCACTGTCAAGAAATTTTAATGAAAATAAGAAAAAAATTTGGAGTGAGTTAAATAAGTTAAGAAAGCCTAGGGAATGAATGGATTTGTCAGTTAAAAACAGAGTAGGGGAGTTAGTAGATGGGGAGAGGGAGGTATTAGGTAGATGGCGAGAATATTTTGAGGACCTTTTAAATGTTGAGGAAGAAAGGGAGGTGGAAATTTCATGCATTGGCCAGGAAGGTATACCATCTTTTAGGAGTGAAGAAGAGCAGAATGTAAGTGCGGGGGAGGTACGCGAGGCTTTACGGAGAATGAAAGGGGGTAAAGCAGCTGGAACTGATGGGATCATGACAGAAATGTTAAAAGCAGGGGGGGATATAGTGTTGGAGTGGTTGGTACTTTTGTTTAATAAATGTATGAAAAGAGGGAAAGGTACCTAGGGATTGGCAGAGAGCATCTATAGTCCCTTTATATAAAGGGAAGGGGGACAAAAGAGATTGTAAAAATTATAGAGGAATAAGTTTACTGAGTATACCAGGAAAACCGTACAGTAGGATTCTTATTGAAAGAATTAGAGGTAAGACAGAATGTAGGATTGCGGATGAGCAAGGAGGTTTCAGAGTGGGTAGGGGATGTGTAGATCAAGTGTTTACATTGAAGCATATATTCTTTCTTTCAACACACCGGCCGTATCCCACCGAGGCGGGGTGGCCCAAAAGGAAAAACGAATGTTTCTCCTTTTACATTTAGTAATATATACAGGAGAAGAGGTTACTAGCCCCTTGGTCCCGGCATTTTAGTCGCCTCTTACAACACGCATGGCTTACGGAGGAAGAATTCTGTTCCACTTCCCCATGGAGATAAGAGGAAATAAACAAGAAGAAGAGCTAGTAAGAAAATAGAAGAAAACCCAGAGGGGTGTGTATACATATGCTTGTACATGTATGTGTAGTGTAACCTAAGTGTAAGCAGAAGTAGCAAGACGTACCTGAAACCTTGCATGTTTATGAGACAGAAAAAACACCAGCAATCCTACCATCGTGTAAAACAATTACAGGCTTACGTTTTACACTCACTTGGCAGGACGGTAGTACCTCCCTGGGCGGTTGCTGTCTACCAACCTACTACCTACTGAAGCATATATGTGAACAGTATTTAGATAAAGGTAGGGAAGTTTTTATTGCATTTATGGATTTAGAAAAGGCATATGATAGAGTGGATAGAGGAGCAATGTGACAGATGTTGCAAGTATATGGAATAGGTGGTAAGTTACTAAATGCTGTAAAGAGTTTTTATGAGGATAGTGAGGCTCAGGTTAGGGTGTGTAGAAGAGAGGGAGACTACTTCCCGGTAAAAGTAGGTCTTAGACAGGGATGTGTAATGTCACCATGGTTGTTTAATATATTTATAGATGGGGTTGTAAAAGAAGTAAATGCTAGGGTGTTCGGGAGAGGGGTGGGATTAAATTATGGGGAATCAAATACAAAATGGGAATTGACACAGTGACTTTTTGCTGATGATACTGTGCTTTTGGGAGATTCTAAAGAAAAATTGCAAAGGTTAGTGGATGAGTTTGGGAGTGTGTGTAAAGGTAGAAAGTTGAAAGTGAACATAGAAAAGAGTAAGGTGATGAAGGTATCAAATGATTTAGATAAAGAGAAATTGGATATCAAATAGGTGAGGAGGAGTATGGAAGAAGTGAATGTTTTCAGATACTTGGGAGTTGACGTGTCGGCGGATGGATTTATGAAGGATGAGGTTAATCATAGAATTGATGAAGGGAAAAAGGTGAGTGGTGCGTTGAGGTATATGTGGAGTCAAAAAACGTTATCTATGGAGGCAAAGAAGGGAATGTATGAAAGTATAGTAGTACCAACACGCTTATATGGGTGTGAAGCTTGGGTTGTGAATGCAGCAGCGAGGAGGCGGTTGGAGGCAGTGGAGATGTCCTGTCTAAGGGCAATGTGTGGTGTAAATATTATGCAGAAAATTCGGAGTGTGGAAATTAGGAGGTGTGGAGTTAATAAAAGTATTAGTCAGAGGGCTGAAGACGGGTTGTTGTGGTGGTTTGGTCATTTAGAGAGAATGGATCAAAGAATGATATGGAGAGCATTTAAATCTGTAGGAGAAGGAAGGCGGGGTAGGGGTCGTCCTCGAAAAGGTTGGAAGGAAGGGGTAAGGGAGGTTTTGTGGGCGAGGGGCTTGGACTTCCAGCAGGCGTGCATGAGCGTGTTCGATAGGAGTGAATGGAGACGAATGGTATTTGGGACCTGACAATCTGTTGGAGTGTGAGCAGGGTAATAATTAGTGAAGGGATTCAGGGAAACCAGTTATTTTTACAGTGGACCCCCGCATAACGATCACCTCTAAATGCGACCAATTATGTAAGTGTATTTATGTAAGTGCGTTTGTACGTGTATGTTTGGGGGTCTGAAATGGACTAATCTACTTCACAATATTCCTTATGGGAAAAAATTCGGTCAGTACTGGCACCTGAACATACTACTGGAATGAAAAAAGTTCGTTAACCGGGGGTCCACTGTATATAGCCGGACTCGAGTCCTGGAAATGGGAAGTACAATGCCTGCACTCTAAAGGAGGGGTTTTGGGATATTAGCAGTTTGGAGGGACATGTTGTGTATCTTTATGCGTACATGTATATGCTTCTAAACTGTTGTGTTCTGAGCACCTCTGCAAAAACAGTGATTATGTGTGAGTGAGGTGAAAGTGTTGAATGATGATGAAAGTATTTTCTTTTTGGGGATTTTGTTTCTTTTTGGGAATTTTGTTTCTTTTTGGGTCACCCTGCCTCTGTGGGAGACGGCCGACTTGTTGAAAAAAAAAAATCAGAGTTTTCTTTGATTTTATCTTAATAGTTCTTGTTCTTATTATTTTTCCTTTTATATCCATCGGGAAGTGGAATAAGAATCTTTCCTCCGTAAGCCATGCATGTTGTAAAAGTCAACTAAAATACCGGAAACAATGGGCTAGTAACCCCTTTTCCTGTAATAATTACTTAAAAGAATAAGAAGAAAATTGTCAAAGTGGGATGTCTGAAAGTGCGTGGATGTTGTGCAAATGATGGAGATGATAGTGGATGTTATGAATGAGAAGAAGCTAGATGTCCAAAGGTGAAGGGGGTGGGAGAGTTTCAGTGGAGAGGAATAAATGGGGTTAGGTCAGGGGTATCAAATAGAGTTAGAGCTAAAGATGGAGTAGCAGCAGTGTTGAAGGATAAGCTATGGCAGGAAAATAGGGCCTACAAATGTATTAATTCAAGGATTATATGGAGTAAAATAAAGGTTGGATGTGAAAAGTGGGTTATAGTAAGTGTATATGTACCTGGAGAAGAGAGAAGTGTAGAGGAGAGAGAGAGATTTTGGGAAATGTTGAGTGAATGCATGGGGAGTTTTGAACCAAGTGTGAGAGTACTTGTGTTTGGGGATTTCAATGCTAAAGTGGGTAAAAATGTTGTGGAGGGAGTAGTAGGTAAATTTGGGGTGCCAGGGGTAAATGTAAATGGGGAGCCTTTAATTGAGCTATGTGTAGAAAGAGATTTGGTAATAAGTAATACATATTTTATGAAAGAGGATAAATAAATATACAAGGTATGATGTAGCACATAAAGGATATAGTGGGGAGTGGTTGGAAATTTTGGTTTTAAAGGGGAAAGGGGGGAAGGTACCGGGGTTTTTGGTGGAGACTTAGGTGAATTTACCCACCCCCCGAGGTACCCCAGCGAAAGGAGCAGCCTCCATATCCTAGGCTTAAAAAAAAAAGGAAAAAAGGGACAAAAAAATGGGAAACCCAGGGGAAAGTTTATTTAATAAAAAAAAAAGGGCTTTGAATCAAATATATCCTGAGGGAAATCAACAATATAAAATTGCCCCATGAGATTTTATTACCGGGGGAAGGGTAGATGTTATCCAACAGGGGCCAGAAATTACCTTAATTCCCCAAAAGCGGGCCCCGAGTTTCCCCAATGCGTGGGGCCCAAACTCACACGGGCTGTCCAGACCTGGAGGACCTGTCACCAAAAACCCCTTTTTGCCCCGCCCCCTTTTAGCTTAATCGAGTAAAAGGGACCCCCCCCAGGGGTTTGGGGTCCCACGTGACGACCGGGACGCCGACCTGACGCGAAGAAACAAAAGACCTGACGGGGCTTTTTTACCCAGTTTTCCATGGAAAGGTGGACCATAAAATTAGGCCCCCAAAACCCCCAAAACCCTACTGAATCATCACATCCCCTTTCTCCCCAATTTTAAAAAATTTTCGGGAGAACTGGGGAAATTTGTCCTAAGTTATTAGACTATTTTAATCCAACCCTTTTTTTCTATTACAAACAAAGCAAAAAATGGGAAACTCCACAGATTAGTAGGTTTAAAAATTTAGCACAAGAAACCAAAACAATGACTTGGTGCCAAACCTCCTTTTCCGGCCATGCTCCTTTTAAAAATAAATATCGGGGCCCCGTGGCCCTTTTTTGTAATTTTTCTAGAAATAAACTATTCCCCCTCACCCCCCAATTAACCATTGAGCCAAACTCCCCAATTCCCCTTTTCCCGGCGAGAAAACAGCTCCAGCGGATTATTCCTTCAAGTACTTGGGGAATGAACCATTACACGCCCCCAATGTCGATTTTCCTTTTCACCAACCTGACCATTCCGATGGCAGGAATCGAAACCAGACCAATCAATTTTCCCATTTTTAGGAACTAAAGAAAACCTCCCATCCTCAAATAAAGGGAATTTTCTTCTGACGGCGAAAGGGTTGGGTTTTTGTTCCCCCACCTGAAAAGAAAAACATCCTATCTCTACCTTTATCCTCCCAGCAAGGGGGCTAGCCCAAAACACATACAACACATTTTTTTCCCAACAGCTGACATAACATAGGGGATCCCCAGAGAGATACCAAACTAATACCACCTTTAATCTCTTTTCCCGCTTCACTGGCTAAAAAGAAATGACACGGGTTTGGGTTTTACTTTGGGGGCCCTGCTATTGACCCAGGGGGGTTTTACAAAAACCTGGGCAGAAATATGAAGGGGGGACAGGGGGACAAGGGAAAATTTCAGTACCTTTTCATCTCACCTCCAGATCTGTCACTGGGTTTTTTAATAAAAAGGGGTTAGCCAATTTTTCCAATTCCCAAAAACTCCTAAATTGGGCCATGTCTCATTGTGGACTTCCCCTTGGGGGCTTAGGAACGCCATGGTCCCTCTCGTTTAAAGCACAGCATCTGGGAATTTCACGACCAGCAAGCAGCTTATCCCATCCACAAGGGCTCCTTAAAACTAAAAAATCGGGGCCCCGTGCCTTCCCACTTATTTGAAATAAACTAGCTCCCCCAGCCCCCCCTCCACCAACCATTGGGGCCAAACCTCGAAGGTTTTTCCCCGGCGAGAAAAAAGGCCCAGCGGGTATTATTCCTCCGGGGCTTGCAACTGAACTATTAAAAGTCCCTTTATAAAAAGGGGGCAAAAGAGATTGTAAAAATTATAGAGGAAAAGTTTTTTTTGGGGAAAAAAAGGAAACAGAGGGTTTTTATTATTGGGAAAAAATTAGAGGTAAGAAGAAAAGGAGGGGTTTGGGTGAGCAAGGGGGTTTCAGGGGTGGGGAGGGGGTATTTGATCTGTTTTTCTTAAAGCTTTTCAGGGGAAACAGTATTTAGATAAAGGTAGGGGTTTTTTTGCATTTATGGAAGAAAAAAATAGGGGGGATAGAGGAGCAATGTGGCAGATGGGAAAAATATATGGGAAAAAAGGGGGTTTTAAAAAGCCGTGGTTTTTTTTGGGGGATAGTGAGGCCAGGGTTTTGGGGGTAGAAAAGGGAGACTACTCCCGGAAAAAAGGGGCTTAAAGGGGTGTAATGTCACCATTTGTTTAATATATTTATAAAGGGTTTTAAAAAAAAATGCTAGGTGTTCAGGGAGGGGGGGTTGAATTATGGGAACTAAATACAAAAAAGGGGAAATTTTAAAAATTACTTTTTTGATGATGCTGTGCTATGGGAGATTCTAGAGAAATTGCAAAAGTTAGTGGATGAGTTTGGGAGTGTGTGTAAATGTAGAAAGTTGAAAGTGAACATAGAAAAGAGCATGGTGAATAGGTATCAAATGATTTAGATGAAGAAAATTGATATCAAATTGGGAGGAGGAGTATAGGAAGAAGTGAATGTTTTCAGATACTTGGGAGTTGACGTGTCAGCTGGATGGATTTATGAAGGATGAGGTTAATCATAGAATTGATGAAGAAAATGCGAGTGGTGCGTTAAGGTATATGTGGAGACAAAATGTTATCTCTGGAGGCAAAGAAGGAATGTATGAAAATATAGTAGTACCAACACTCTATATGGGTGTGAAGCTTGGGTTTTAAATGCTGCAGCGATGAGGCGGTTGGAGGCAGTGAAGATGTCCTTTCTAAGGGCAATGTGTGGTGTAAATATTATGCAGAAAATTCAGAGTGTGGAAATTAGGAGAAGGTGTGGAGTTAGTAAAAGTATGTCAGAGGGCTGAAGAGGGGTAGTTGAGGTGGTTTGGTCATTTAGAGAGAATGGATGAAAGAAGAATGACATGGAGAGTGTTTAAATCTGTAGGGGAAGGAAGGCGGGGTAGGGGTTGTCCTCGAAAAGGTTGGAAGGAAGGGGTAAGGGAGGTTTGTGGCGAGGGGCTTGGACTTCCAGCAGTGTGCATGAGCGTGTTCATAGGAGGAATGGAAACGAATGGTATTTGGGACCTGACGCATCTGTTGGAGTGTGAGCAGGGTAATATTTAGTGAAAGGATTTAGGGAAACCTGTTATTTTATATAGCTGGACTTGAGTCCTGGAAATGGGAAGTACAATGCCTGCACTCTAAAGGAGGGTTTTGGATATTAGCAGTTTGGAGGGATATGTTGTGTATCTTTACACGATATGCTTCTAAACTGTTGTATTCTGAGCACCCTGCAAAACATGATTGTGTGTGAGTGAGGTGAAAGTGTTGAATGATGATTGAAAGTATTTTTTTTTTGGGATTTTCTTTTCCCCCCTCCCCGGGGGGAGACTTGAAAAAAAAAAAAATATACACATACATAAAAAATAAAACATACACAAGAAGTTAGAGATATACTGGTTTGAAAAACATTCCCCAGTGCCGGGGAATACCTACGAAAGGTTAGGGAAAATTGGACTGATGACACTGGAGGACAAAGGCCGGGAGACATGATAACGAAACAAGATACTGCATGGAATATAAATAGAGACAGGAGTTTAGAGGGGGGAAACAGAAAAAATTTTCACTTGAGTTAAATCAGATGAGTCAAAGAGGTGTAAAGTATTTCAAGATAGAGTTGTGGAAGTGGAGACCCCCAGAAAGGGAATAGTGGAGGCAGGAACCATACAAGCTAGATGAAGAAAAAAGGAGAGAGGGGAGGAGGGAGAGGAGGGAGGGGAAAGGGGAAAAGGAGGGGGAGGGGGGGAGGAGAGGGGGGAGGGAGGGAGGAGGAGGGGGGAGGGGGGAGGGAGGGAGGAGGGGGGGGGAGGGAGGGGGAGGGGGAGAGGGAGGCCGCACAGACGGCGCCCAGTGATGGGACATCATTTACAGACTGAAGTCCCCACTGAGCCCCCGGGGCAAAGGTGAACCCACCCTAAGGTCCCCAGACACAGAGAAAAAACTACCTTGGGAATTTAACACAATTCCTCGACCCCCACAGAGGAAAAAACCCTTTTCCCGCAACAGGGGAAACCTGATCCGAATTTTCCCCACCCGACATCCCCTTTCAGCCACGCCAGTCACTTGACAGCAAACCATCCTGACCCACACCTGTCACAACCCCCACACTATTTAGAATCTGGCAGTGTCAGCAAGTTCTGAGCCAGGAGCTCCACCAGAGAACGGCAGTTAATGATCGGGGAACTATCACTGCACCTGATCACCATGCCCGACAAACGGGGAACCATTTTGTGCGGGAGGACGGGGGAGGACGGGGGAGGACGTGAGGAGGAAGACATCTCGGGGTTCCCCCCCTCCACTAAACATTTCAGCGCAGAACGAGGACAAACCAAAACACAGGGGGGAAAAATCTAGTCCACCCTAGCATAGGTTGCTCCTGTCCCCGAAGGGGGCACAGCCAACAACGCCCGGAACCAGGGAATTACTCAAGAAAGGAAAAGGAGGACAGGGGAAGAAAAAGGAACTTACAGACAGGCCACCTGTTTAGAGACCTTTTCCCAGAAAAAACCCACGGGATCTCTGAATTGGTAAAAAACCCACACGCCCCCCACTTATACCCCTTCCCACCCAGCAGGTGGGTTTTGGCCATACAAACCACAGACTTACACCCCGAGCCCCCTATTCTACCCTCCCCAAAAGGCAGGCCCCTAATTTCCCCTACACACCAAAACCGGAATTCATCATGAGGGCAGTCTAGATCCTGCGCCAAATAAGGTTCTATTATTTAAGGGAGAGCCAAATATTTTTTGGAACACGACCCTATGATAGTGGTTAAAAATTTTTTTGGAGACAGGATCCAAAAAATTTTGAAGAATTGTCAACCCATGGATGAGAAGAAAAGGGCGGGGAAAAAATGTGGCCTTTAAAAGGTCACCCACACAAGGAAAAAACCACACATCTAAATATGTCTCAAGTAAAACACTAGACTCCTTATACACAACAGACTGAAAAACAGATATCCTTCCTAATAAAAATTACCCCCTTCGTCAAACAACTTAACTTTTATAATTGGGGACCCCCCAGCCCCTTATGGGGGATTTGATGACCTCCCCGGTTTTTGAATGAGAAACTTTTTGTTTTTTCCCACTATATCCCCTCCCTTTTGACCCAGGGGAGGACTGGAGAAGGAAGCACTTTCAACCCTTCAATGGACCCGACCACAAGGCGTTTTTCAATTTTTTAAGATCCCAACAGAACGGGGGGGAGCCCCCGCACAACCATTTGGGGAAAGAGGTAATTGGCCCCCCTTTTCCCTGAGCCCCCACCACCACTGGAATTTTTTTCCCCAAAGGGGATGTTGAAAAACGGGAAAAGTTTCACTGGACAATCCAACAAACAAGAACACTTTCTCACCGCAATATGTGACGGGGCCAGATCAGCCTTTTGGCTTTTGAGAGGGCTTTACAATAAAAAGAGGGGAAATATAAGAGACATCCTACCACCATAACAGAACTTGACATGCAAGCCTGTAGGCAAAAAGGGTAGTTAAAATCCATTGTAAAGGGGAGGGGCCCCAAAAGAAAGTTAGCACAGGGGGGTAGGCTCCAAAACCTGGTGGTCCCGGGTCAAGGACAGACAAGGTTATCTGGATGAACTTTTTCCCAAACCTCAAAACAAGGATGGGACCCCCCTCTACAGTAGCAAGAAGGGGACTTTTCAAAATTTTTTCAAAAAAAGCCCTGATCCAGAAGGGGACCCTCCTGGCTAGCTGCAAGAACTGTGCAAAAGGTGTATAAAGGAGGGGGGGGCTTTTCCCACTTAAATCGTTTTGGCCCAAAAAAGGGCGGGGCCCGAAAATTGGGTCAAGATTGCTGAGAAGATGGCAGACCAGCCGGGAAAGCACCTGTAACTGGATCTTCAGCACTGCCTAGCAGTGTAAATCCCTCTTTGGGAAAGGGGAAAAATAGCCCCTGTTCCAAAAGAAGGGGAAAAAGAAACGAACTACAGCCCAAAATACCCGAAACACGGTGACCCTTTTGAGACAATAATCTCAAGAAAAATGAAGAGTTTTTTGACACCACTACTACTTGTGATCCCAATATGGCTTCAGGAAAGGTTCCCTGCTGCTGATCTGGAAACCTTTCCACAAGGGGCCCCGTCACTATGAACCCAAAAGTCATTGCACTGACATTGCTGGCGCCACCGGGGGGGCACCGGGGCCCTTTAAAAAAATCAACACTGGGAATTGCAGGTTTAGCCATGTCCCCCAGGATTCTCATGGAACTCTGGGTTTCAAGGGAATAACACAAGACATCCTATTAGGCGGCCAAGGAAGGCTTCCATTGATGGAATGTCATCAACCATTTCCATCCTCCCAGAACCCAAATGCATAGCAGACGACTGACACGACACCACTTATCCAAGAGAAGAAATGCCAGTGCTCTGTTTAATCAATCACCAGCGAGACCCAAACAGCTTAAAAGATGGGGAAATTTGACCTGAGAAAACAAAATGATGATCGCTCAGGGACCATGATGGTAACCCGAGTAAGGGTGAATGGGGGAGTTCACCCGAGAAGAAGATATCCCCGGGGGGAAAATTTTACTCAAAAAACCATGAAGAACACGGTTTTAAACTGCAAACAAGGAGCCAGGGTTTTCAGCACTTTTTCCCCCACCCATTGCAGAGGGGGGCAAGATCCTGACGGGAAAACCCCCACCCGAGATGCCCACTTCTTTTTTCCCCCCCCTCCACAACTGGACAGAGAGAGGGGTGACAAACCCCCTCTCCCGCCCCGGACCCCTCCTGAAAATCGCCCCCGCAGATTTTCCCAAGAGGGATGGGTTTACTGTTATGCAAGGGGGAATATTGTCAAAAACCCCACTTGGGCCACCAGGGCAGGTGAAAAAGTTTTGCCCAAGACGGGGAAGGACAACTTAAATCTCTGAACCTTTTCCAGAACATACTCCATCTGAGTAACATACCAATATTAATGGAAAAATTTAAGTTAAATGATGCAAATGAAAAGCAAAGATCAAATGAAAAATGCTTTCCAAGATTTCTCCAATTATCCTGTTCCCCACTTATGTCTCACAAAAAAAAAGCTTTTAAATGAGCTGATTGGTAAAGAGCTTCAAAGTTAGGGGAATTTCCCGTAAAAATGGAAAAAATAGGGGTTTAAAAACCTTTTAAAAAAAAAAAAAAGAGGGGAGGAGGGGGGGAGAGAGAGAGGGGGGGGGAGAGAGAGGGGGAGAGAGAGAGGGGGGAGAGAGGGGGGAGAGAGAGAGAGGGGGGAGAGAGAGAGGGGAGAGAGGGGGAGGGGGGAAAAGAGAGGAGAGGGGAGGGGGGAGAGAGAGGGGGAGAGGAAAAGAGGGGGGGAGAGGAGGGGGGAGGAGAGGAGGGAGAGAAAGGGGAAGAGAGAGAGGGGGGGGAGAGAGGGGAGAGAGAGGAAGGGGGAAGAAGGGGGGGAGAAGGAGAGGGGGAGAGGAGGGGGGAGAAGAGGGGGAAAAGAGAGGGGGAAAAAAAGGGGGGGAGAGAGGGGGGGGAAAAAAGAGAGAGAGAGGGGGAGAGAGGAGAGGGAGGAAAAGAGAGGGGGAGAGGGAGAGAGAGGAGGGAGAGAGAGAGGGGGAGAGGAGGGGGAGGGAGAGGGGGGGGAGAGGGGGGGGGGAGAGGGAGGAGGGGAAGAGGAGGAGGGGGGGGAGGGGAGAGAGAGAGGAGGGAAAAGAGGGGGGGAGGGGGAGAGAGGGGAGGGAGAGAGGAGGGAGAGAGAGGGGGGAGGAGAGGAGAGAGAGGAGAGAGAGAGAGAGAGAGAGAGAGGGGGAGAGGAGGAGGGGAGAGAGGAGGGAAGAGGGGGGGGAGAGAGAGAGAGGGGGGGAGGGGGAGGGAGAGAGAGAGGGGAGGGAGGAGAGAGGGGGAGAGGAGAGAGAGAGGGGAGAGAGAGGGAGAGAGAGGAGAGGAGAGAGAGGGGAGAGAGGGGGGGGGGAGAGGAGAGAGAGGAGAGAGAGAGGGGAGAGAGAGAGGGGGGAGAGGGAGGAGAGGAGAGAGGAGAGAGAAGAGGAGGGAGAGGAGAGGGGGGAGGGGGGGAGGGGGGGAGAGAGGGGAGGGAGGAGAGAGAGGGGAGGAGGGGAGGAGAGAGGAGGAGAGAGAGGGGAGGGGGAGAGAGAGGGAGAGGGGAGAGGAGGGAGGAGGGAGGGGGAGGGGAGGGAGGAGAGAGAGAGAGGGGAGGGAGGGGGAGGGAGGAGAGAGAGGGAGAGAGAGAGAGGGAGAGAGAGAGAGGAGAGAGAGAGGAGAGGAGGAGGAGAAGGGGAGGGGAGGGGAGAAGGGGAGAGGGAGGGAGGGAGAGAGAGAGGGGGGGAGAGAGAGAGGGAGAGTGGAGGGAAAGAGAGGAGGGGGAGAGAGAGGGAGAGGGGGGGAGAGAGGGAGAGAGAGAGAGAGGAGGGGAGAGAGAGAGAGAGGGAGAGAGAGAGGAGGGAGAGAGGGGGAGAGAGGGGAAGAGAAAAAAAAAAAAAAAAAAAAAAAAAAAAAAGAGGGAGGGGAGAAAAGGAGAGGGGGAAAGAAGAGGGGGAGAGGAGAAGGGGGAAAAAAAGAGGGGAGAGAAGAGGGGAGAGAGGGGAGAGAGGAGAGGGGGGGGGAAAAAGAAGAAAAAGAGAGAGGGAGAGGAGGAGAGAGGGGAAAAGGAGAGAGAGAGAGAAAAGGGAGAAAAAAAAAAAGGGAAGGAAGAATATAAGGGGGAAAAGGGGGGGCGGGGGAGGAAGAGAGAAAAAAATAAAGAAGAAAAGGGAAAGGGGAAAAAAAGGGGGAAAAGAGAAGAGAGGGGGGAGGAGAAGAAAAAGGGAAAGAGAGGGAGAGAAAAGGGAAGAAAAAAAAAAAAAGGGGGAAAAGAAGGGAGGGAAGGAGAGAAAATAGAGGAAGAAGAAGGGAAGGGGAGGAGAGAGAAGGGAAAGGGGGGGGAGAGAAAGGGGAAGGAAGGGAGGGGGGGCCAGAGGGGGACTACCCGGGGCAACCACAAATGGGGAGACAAAAGGTGAGTACACAACCCCCCAGGAGGGCGGGGGACATGAAAGACATAAAAAAAATACTCCCGGGAATAGAAAGGGGGACAAAGAAAATTTTCCAGAGATGGCACAGACACAAGAGGTCAAAATTAAAGGGAAGACTCAGATGAATCAGAGGATCTTAAAGATTTTTCACGAGTAGCCAAGCTGAAAAGCCAGAAAGTGAAGAGGAGGGGAACCACATAGATTTAAAGCGGGTTTGAAAAGCCATGGAGGGGAGAGAGAGGACCAGTAGAAATAGAAGAGGCAGGGCCAGGACCCGGGACCCCCCCTGCAACCACAAATAGGTGAGTACAAACAAACAAATAGGTGAGTACACATGTGAATGACATAATGGAAGGGATAGACTCAGAGGTGTCCCTGTTCACAGATGATGTGAAGTTAATGAGAATTAAATCAGATGAGGATCAGGCAGGCCTTCAAAGAGACCTGGACAGGCTGGACACGTGGTCCAGTAACTGGCTTCTTGAATTCAACCCTCCCAAATGCAAACTCATGAAGATCGGAGAAGGGCAAAGAAGACTGCAAACAGAGTATAGGCTAGGTGGTCAACACACAAGCGGGCCCCCAAAGGAGACAGATCTGGCGTGAGCAGACCCAACCCCCGAAGTTCACATCAACCAGATATCTGCCTGCATATGGGCGCCTGGCAAACCTGAGATTAGCATTCCAATACCTAAGTAAGGAATCTTCAAGACACTGACAACCGTGGACGCGGGCCCATGCTGGGGATGCAGCACCAGTTTGGGAAACCCGCACCTGGCCCAAACACGTAAGAAATTAGAGAAAGTGTTAAGGTTTGGGGAAGGTAGGGTTTCCCGAGTTGGGAAATGTCCTATGAATTTGAAAAAAGGGTTTAGGGAAATCGCCCTGACGACACCCGGAGGACAGGAGGGATAGGGGGACATGATAACGAGAAAAATATCTGAGAATAGACAAGGTGGACAAAGACAAGATGTTTCCATTGAGGAAACAAGAAAACAAGGGGTCACTTTGGAAGCTAAGACTCAGCTGGGGTGACAAGGATGTTAGGGGAAACAGTTCTTCAGTCAGTGTGGCGGAAGTGGAACAGTCTGGCAAGCATGTAGTGGTGGAGGGAAACCCAAAATAGCTTTTTAAGACGAGGTATGATAAAGCTCATGGAGCAGGGAGAGAGAGGACCTAGTAGCGTTCAGTGAAGAGGCAGGGGCCAGGAGGTGAGTCTCAACCCCTGCAACTACAGTTAGGTGAGTACACACTCACACACAAAAAACACAGGATGTTCCAGAGATGGGACACCCAACACCCAGCTATAGAATCCCACAGTGTGCTGCCAGGTCTCCCACCCTCACAGGCCCCCAAACCACAGTGTTGGAAAGGAAACTGAAGGTATGGTACACAAATGCTGATGGAATAACAAATAAGTGGGAGGAGTGGATAAGAGTCAAGAGGATCACTGACATCATAGCTCTCACAGAAACCAAGCTTACATGTATGAAAACAGATGCCATCTTTCCAACAGGATACCAGATTCTGAGGAAAGACAGAGGGAACAGGGGAGGTGGAGGAGTGGCACTGCTGATCAAAAACTGATGGAATTTTGATGAGCTGGAGAGAGGAGACAGCGGAGAAACAAGCGATTACATAGCGGAATGCTCTGGAGGTCCCAAGGTGGTAATTGCAGTGATGTATAACCCACCACAGAACAGCAGGAGGCCAAGGCAAGAGTATGACGAGCAATAGAGCGATGGTTGACACACTGACTGCAGTGGCAGAAGAGCTCATGCATGCAGGCAAAGCCCTGATCATGGGTGACTTTAACCACAAGGAGATCGATTGGAGAACTTGGAGCCACATGAAGCAAGATACATGGAAGGCTAAGATGATGGAGGTGGTACTGGAAAACTCATGACCAAAATGTAAGGGACACTACAAGAGAGAGAAGAGAGGATGAACCAGCAAGACTGGACCTAGTATTCACCTTGAGTAGTGCAGATATCGAGGACATCACAATGAAAGACCCCTTGGGCCAAGCGATCATGTGGTTTAAGCTCATATACAGTAGAGCCAAGTGGAGGGGAAGTCAAACCACAAGAAAGGGACTAATCGGAATGAGGAACTTCCTGAACGGGTTGAATGGGACAGAGAACTGCAGGAAGCCAGTTAATGAGATGATGGAATATGAGCAATGATGCAAGGAGGCTGAGGAAAGGTTTGTACCCAAGGTTTACAGGAATAATGAAAAAGCCAGGTTGAGCCTATGGTTCACCCAAAGGCAGGGAGGCAAACCAAGTGTATAGGAATGGAAGAAAATAGAAGGCAAAGAACCCAGGAGAATAGTGAGAGCAGTCGAGAGCCAGAAATGAATATACAGAAGAAGAGAGGCCCAACGACATATGGAAACGAATAGCAGCGAAAGCTCACTGACCCAAGCTGTTATACAGCCACATCAGGAGGAAAACAACAGTCAAGGACCAGGTAATCAGGCTAAGGAAGGAAGGAGGAGAGACAACAAGAAATGACCGTGAAGTATGTGAGGAACTCAACAAGAGATTCAAAGAAGTGTTCACAGAGACAGAAGGGGCTCCAGAAAGACGGAGAGGTAGGGCACACCACCAAGTGCTGGACACAGTACACATAATCGAGGAAGAAATGAAGAGGCTTCTGAGTGAGCTAGATACCTCAAAGGCAATGGGGCTGGATAACTTCTCTCCATGGGTCCTGAGAGAGGGAGCAGAGGTGCTATGTGTACCCCTAACAACAATATTCAATATATCTATCGAAACAGGGAGATTGCCTGAGGCATGGAAGACAGCAAATGTAGTCCCAATATTTAAAAAAGGAGACAGACATGAAGCACTAAACTACAGACCAGTGTCTGGAAAAGATTATCAGGAGAAGAGTGGTGGAACACCTATTCAATTCAATTCAATTCAGTTCATGTTTATTCTCTATAAGGGTTACAATGTGGGGGTTACAGGTTTTGGGTATTGTGTGGTTTACATGTTATAAAATACTAATTACAGAGGGGGCCACTGGGACACCTAGCATGGCTAGGTATTTCGGGCAGGAATGATCTCATCAACAGCATCCAACATGGTTTCAGGGACGGGAAATCCTGTGTCACAAACCTACTGGAGTTCTATGACATGGTGACAACAGTAAGACAAGAGAGAGAGGGGTGGGTGGATTGCATTTTCTTGGATTGCAAGAAGGTGTTTGACATAGTTCCACACAAGAGATTAGTGCAAAAACTGGAGGACCAAGCAGGGATAACAGGGAAGGCACTACAATGGATCAGGGAATACTTGTCAGGAAGACAGCAGCGAGTCATGGTACGTGGCGAGGTGTCAGAGTGGGCACCTGTGACCAGCGGGGTCCCACAGGGATCTGTCCTAGGACCAGTGCTATTTCTGGTATTTGTGAACGACATGACGGAAGGAATAGATGCCGAAGTGTCCCTGTTTGCAGATGACATGAAGTTGATGAGAAGAATTCATTCGATCGAAGACCAGGCAGAACTACAAAGGGATCTGGACAGGCTGCAGACCTGGCTCAGCAGTTGGCTCCTGGAGTTCAACCCCACCAAGTACAAAGTCATGAAGATTGGGGAAGGGCAAAGAAGACTGCAGACGGAGTACAGTCTAGGGGGCCAGAGACTACAAACCTCGCTCAAGGAAAAAGATCTTGGGGTGAGTATAACACCAGGCACATCTGAAGCGCACATCAACCAAATAACTGCTGCAGTATATGGGTGCCTAGCAAACCTCAGAACAGCATTCCGACATCTTAATAAGGAATCGTTCAGGACCCTGTACACTGTGTACGTTAAGCCCATATTGGAGTATGCGGCATCAGTTTGGAACCCACACCTTGCCAAGCACGTAAAGAAACTAGAGAAAGTGCAAAGGTTTGCAACAAGACTAGTCCCAGAGCTAAGAGGTATGTCCTACGAGGAGAGGTTAAGGGATATCAACCTGACGACACTGGAGGACAGGAGAGATAGGGGGGACATGATAACGACATACAAAATACTGAGAGAAATTGACAAGGTGGACAAAGACAGGATGTTCCAGAGATGGGACACAGCAACAAGGGGACACAGTTCATAGATAAAAAAAAAATTGGACATGAAATATGGGTTGTAAAATTAAGGTTGTGCTCATAATGGGATGCATTGAACTTACCACAGTTCTTCAGAAGACTTATTCACTGTATTTAACATGATTTTATTTTGTTGATATGTCAGATTGGGAACCCTCTGTTGCATAAGGGTGTGTTTTTTCCCCAATATGCTGGCCATCTCCCACCAAGGCAAGGTGATCCAAAAAAGAAACACTTCATCATCATTCACACAATCACTGTCTTTGCAGAGGTGCACAGATATGACCGTTCAGATGTCACTCCAAACAGCAAATATCCCAAACACCTCCTTAAAGTGCAGGCACTGTACTTCCCACCTTCAGGACTCAAGTCTGGCTAACCAGTTTCTCCTGTATTCCTTCACAAAATATTACCCTGCTCACACTCCAACAGGTCATCAAGTCCCAAAAACCATTTGTGTCTATTCACTCCTATCTAACATGCTCACACATGCCTGCTGTATGTCCAAGCCCCTTTCACACAAAACCTCTTTTACCCCCTCTCTCCATTCTTTCCTAGCATTATAATGCTGGAATTGTGTGTGTACCTGTTCACTGTCTAATTGTATTTAGTCTCTTTCCCTCATATGTTGTCAGAGTTGGCGGAGTTAGGAATCTGCTCATGTTTTTAAGTATCCGTTTAAAGCATATATTATTTTTAGATCTTATGATTGTAATGATCATAATGTTGTTCTTGAATATAAACTTTAGCATCTCTTCATCATTGTTGTTACAGTTATGGCTTGGTGTGCAAGAGCTTGTGAATTTCTTGATCCAAAAAAGAAACACTAACCATTATTCACACCATCACTGTCTTGACAGAGGCGCATAGATATGACAGGTTCAGATGTCCCTCCAAACAGCAATATCCCCAATCCTCCTTTAGAATGCAGGCACTATACTTCCCACCTCCAGGATTCAAGTCTGGCCAACTAGTTTCCCTGAATTAATATAGTTATATTTTCTTTCAGGGAAGGGGACGAATCTGGCGGTGATGACGACGATGATGATGATGTACACAAGCGGCATCGTTCTCGGAGGGAGGAGTGGGAATCAGACATTGGAAAAGTTGTTTGTGTTGAACTTGGAGATAAGAAAAAACAAAAGGATAATTGGTTCCCTGGATTAGTTGTTGCACCTACATCCCAAGACTCTGTCAAGATTGAGACAAAAAAAGATTATCTTGTCAGATCTTTCCAGGATGGGAGATAGTAAGTAGAGTTTATCTTGTGTGATCAACTTCATTTCCTTGGTTATTTTTCCTGATGGTAACTTCCCTTTTTTTCAGTCAGAGCTTTAGTTTTCTGCAGCTTAGTTAATTTTTGTCTTGCTTCTTTTTAAAAGCAACTTAATATTGTGTAATATTTATGACATGGAGAGCATTTAAATCCATAGGAGAAGGAAGGCAGGGTAGGGGTCGTCCTCGAAAAGGTTGGAAGGAAGGGGTAAAGGAGGTTTTGTGGACGAGGGGCTTCAACTTCCAGCAGGCGTGCATGAGCGTGTTCGATAGGAGTGAATGGAGACGAATGGTATTTGGGACCTGACGATCTGTTGGAGTGTGAGCAGGGTAATATTTAGTGAAGGGATTCAGGGAAACCGGTTATTTTTATATAGCCAGACTTGAGTCCTGGAAATGGGAAGTACAATGCCTGCACTCTAAAGGAGGGGTTTTGGGATATTAGCAGTTTGGAGGGATATGTTGTGTATCTTTATACGTATATGCTTCTAAACTGTTGTATCTGAGTGCCTCTGCAAGGACAGTGATTATGTGCGAGTGTGGTGAAAGTGTTGAATGATGATGAAAGTATTTTCTTTTTGGGGATTTTCTTTCTTTTTTTTGGGTCACCCCGCCTCGGTGGGAGATGGCCGACTTGTTGAAAAAAAAAAAAAAAAAAAATCTCCCATATCTTTCTATTTTGTTGGCCTTTTTTTGTCTTCATATTTAATTAATGCCTTTTATATTTTCATAAGTTCAGTAATTGAATGAGTTTAATCATCTTCAGTTACACAGTACCAAAGAAGGAAGCGTCACCTTTTAGTCGTGAAGTTGGCAGTAAGGTTTCTCAGAGTGCTCTGAAGATAGCTGTTGAAAAGGCTCTTCTCTTCATGACAAATGACGAGCTACCACCCCATTGGGATCGGGATTTACTCTTTGGCATGGATGTATCTGATGATGATTCAGATAGGGATGGATCGGACTCTGATGTAAGTATATTAAGTATTGTTGGATGCACTTGACAAGATGCTAGTGAAAGGTTCTTGATCAAAGATATTGAAGTTACCCTTGTGTAGATCAAACCTGATAATATCTCTCCAGTTGTACAGGATTTAGCACTCCATCATGAACATTGTTCATAAACTGTAACATGTTTCACTTTTAGCCACATCCATATTCGTGACTAAAATCACGACTTGTTTACCAGAGTTCAGATGATGAGCCCAGAGAAGAAAAGGACCACTTTGTTGCTCAGCTCTACAAGTTTATGGAAGAATGTGGAGCTCCAATCAACAGTGGACCAACTGTAGGCAATAAAGATCTAGATCTTTATAAATTATTTAAGGTAGTGTCATGTAGTGTAAATTTTACTTATTTATTCAGCTGTTACAAAACATTATAGGATAATCAGCTCTAAGTGCTTCTAATATCATATCATTATATATTACCCTGTAATGCAGTTCAGATATAGAAATGGTAAAGTATCTGAATACATATGCACATAGGTAATACATGGACTCTTGAAACTTCAGTGTGTCACGATTGCTATTTCAGTCGAGGGTAATGTGTTGTGAAGAAATAATGCAACAAAGTGAAAAACAAAATGGGATGTGATCATGTCATGTAAAATACCAGAGGTCATAGACAAGGTAGACAAGGATAAAGTGTGTACCAGAGTTATAACAAGCAGACATGCTTGCAAATTATTCATACAAATGAACCATCAGGAAAATAGGAAGTAAATGGCCAATGTGTTTAAAAAATGTTTTAGTCTAATATGGTAAATTATGTATAGTATAGATGGGACCAGTTTCAGGCTGATTGGCCACTTGGTCCACCAGGCTTCAGGCTACTAGTACCAACAGCTTGGTGGACCAGGCAGTCAACAAGGAGAACTGACCTCAGTCTTGGCTGCTAGGACAGAAAAATCCTCAAAACTGGTGAAAGGTATACAAGAGGTGTGGTGTAAGAAAATGTGTGTAATTTGCAAGTAATGATTTGTGGTTGGCAGGTTGTTCAGAAGCTTGGAGGCTTCAACCGTGTGATGAACCAGAACCAGTGGAAGGTGGTGGCTAACAAGATGCAGCTCCACAGTCTTGGCTCCCAGGCTCCCAACCACATTAAGGCTGCCTATAAAAGGTGAATTACGTGATGTTATATATCTGGTCAACTCGCCTGAATGCTTCGAAGAACTTAGCAATCCAGTTTTCTGTATAAATAAATGAAAATTTTGGAAAAATTGTAGATATAGTTTATACTGTGACGAATATAAGCTTCTTCAATTATTTTGATTATGACATTTGTATTACAATGGTAACTTAGTCATGATAGTAAATTGTTATTGATTGTAGCAAATTGATATAATAGTTGAAAATTGGTGAAGATGGTAGTGGAGTATTAATAATGTTAGCAATTGTTGATATTAAAAGTAATGAATAAACAAACTTTTCTAGTACTTTGTAAATCATTCAATTTTGATTTCATTTTTCTCTTTATTACTTAAAGTAAAATGAACAAATATCCTCTAGTTCTTGGCATTTTAATTGCCTTTTATGATACATATATCTATGTGTAGTTCCTTTATATAAAGGGAAGGGGGACAGAAGAGATTGTAAAAATTATAGGGGAATATGTTTACTGAGTATACCAAAAAAAAAGTGTACAGTAGGGTCCTTGGCCCTCTTCTCTTTCTCCTATACATAAATGACCTACGAAATGCTTTGCAATTACTCAAACCCACACTTTTTGCAGATGACACTACATACGTCTTCTCTCACCCGAGCCCAGTCATGCTAGCCAATACTGTAAACACCGAATTACAGAAAATATCTACCTGGATGAGGACTAACAAACTTACACTAAACATTGACGAAACCTACTTCATTCAGTTTGGTAACAGAGCTACAGATGTACCTCTTAACATAACGATAAACAGATCACCTATCACAAAGCTAACAGAGGGAAAATTCTTAGGAATCCACCTTGATAATAGATTCAAATTTCATACACACATACAACAAATTTCTAAGAAAATTTCCAAGACTGTAGGTATACTATCGAAGATACGGTACTATGTTCCACAGTCAGCCCTCCTGGCCCTTTATCACTCTCTTATTTACCCCTATCTCACCTATGGAATTTGTGCATGGGGCTCAACAACAATTAACCATCTCAGACCACTAATTACCCAACAAAAGGTTGCAGTTAGAATGATGATAAATTCTCACTACAGGCAGCACACTCCACCAATATTCAAAACACTCAACCTACTCACCATACAAAACATCCATACTTATTACTGCACCTATTACATACATAGAACACTTAACTCTGATATTAACCCTCCCCTCAAACATCTCCTTGCCAACCTCAACAGAACACATGACCATAACACAAGGCACAGATCACTCTTTGATGTTCCTCGTGTCCATCTCACGCTATGCAAAAACTCAATGCACATAAAAGGCCCTAAA
This sequence comes from Cherax quadricarinatus, assembly GCF_038502225.1. NCBI lineage: Eukaryota > Metazoa > Arthropoda > Malacostraca > Decapoda > Parastacidae > Cherax > Cherax quadricarinatus. The sequence continues at coordinate 70,096,353 of NC_091294.1, read as the reverse complement.
ATCTGGAATTCATTACCTGTAAATATAAAAGAAACACTACCTGTTTATAAATTCAAGTCTCTTCTCAAAGATCACTTACTCACTCAAAACCAAATAAATACTGAATAACTGAACCTTATAAATTGTATATCCTATATGTTACTCACAAATTATATCACACTAATGTTAAACCTAGGACCCAATCTAACTTTATTTTTTTAAATACACTACCTAACAAAATACTCCATTCGTCTGAATGTACAGCAATGCATGCAACCATATGACCTGTCTTTGTAATACTCATTTGTGCTTTATAGTTATCTGTTTACAATAATGTTTTATCGCTGATTTCATCATTGCTTAGTTAATCTTAAGTTAATTTTAAGCCAGCCCGTAATGCTATGCTTATAAGTGGCTTTGGCATGCTGCTCTTACCTGTATTTTTTGTACCTCTGTATGTATGCTTAAATTACTAAATAAATAAATAAATAAAGAGGTAAGACGAGTAGTAATATTGCAGATGAGCAAGGAGGCTTTAGAGTGGGTAGGGGATGTGTAGATCAAGTGTTTACATTGAAGCATATATGTGAACAGTATTTAGATAAAGGTAGGGAATTTTCATTGAATTTATGGATTTAGAAAAGGTATATGATAGTGGATAGGGGAGCAATGTGGCAGATGTTGCAAGTATATGGAATAGATAGTAAGTTACTAAATGTAGTAAAGAGTTTTTACGAGGATAGTGAGGCTCAGGTTAGGGTGTGTAGAAGAGAGGGAGACCACTTCCCGGTAAAAGTAGGTCTTAGACAGGGATGTGTAATGTCACCATGGTTGTTTAATATATTTCTAGATGGGGTTGTAAAAGAAGTAAATATTAAGGTATTGGAGAGAGGGGTGGGATTGAATTATGGGGAATCAAATACAAAATGGGAGTTGACAGTTACTTTTTGCTGATGATACTGTGCTTATGGGAGATTATAAAGAAAAGTTGCAAAGGTTAGTGGATGAGTTCGGGAGTGTGTAAAGGTATTAAGTTGAAAGTGAACATAGATTAGAGTAAGGTGATGAGGGCATCAAATGATTTAGGTAAAGAAAAATTGGATATCAAATTGAGGAGAAGGAGTATGAAAGAAGTGAATGTTTTCAGATACTTGGGAGTTGATGTGTCGGCAGATGGATTTATGAAGGATGAGGTTAATCATAGAATTGATGAGGGAAAAAAGGTGAGTGGTGCGTTGAGGTATATGTGGAGTCAAAAAATGTTATCTATGGAGGCAAAGAAGGGAATGTATGAAAGTATAGTAGTACCAACACTTACATGGGTGTGAAGCTTGGGTTGTGAATGCAGCAGCGAGGAGACGGTTGGAGGCAGTGGAGATGTCCTGTCTAAGGGCAATGTGTGGTGTAAATATTATGCAGAAAATTCGGAGTGTGGAAATTAGGAGAAGGTGTGGAGTTAATAAAAGTATTAGTGAGAGGGCTGAAGAGGGGTTGTTGAGGTGGTTTGGTCATTTAGAGAGAATGGGTCAAAGTAGAATGACATGGAGAGCATTTAAATCGGTAGGAGAAGGAAGACGGGGTAGGGGTCATCCTCGAAAAGGTTGGAAGGAAGGGGTAAGGGACGTTTTATGGGCGAGAGGCTTTGACTTCCAGCAGGCGTGCACGAGCGTGTTCGATAGGAGTAAATGGAGACAAATGGTATTTGGGACCTGACGATCTGTTGGAGTGTGAGCAGGGTAATATTTAGTAAAGGGATTCAGGGAAACCGGTTATTTTTATATAGCCGGACTTGAGTCCTGGAAATGGGAAGTACAGTGGACCCTCGACTAACGCTATTAATCCGTTCCTGAGAGCTCATCGTTAGTCAAAATTATAGTTAGTCAAGTTAATATTCTCCATAAGAAATAATGGAAATCAAATTAATCCGTGTAGGACACCCCAAAGTATGAAAAAAAAAATTGTTTTTACCACATGAAATATTAATTTTAATACACACAAACTGAAGAAGACATGCACAGTTACATGACACTTACCTTTATTGAAGATCTGGTGATGATTGATGGGATGGGAGGAGGGGAGAGTGTTGATGGTGTTAGTGTTTAGAAGGGGAATCCCCTTCCATTAGGACTTGAGGTGGCAAGTCCTTTTCCGGGGTTACTTCCCTTCCCTTTAAATCTCTCAAACCAACCTTTGCTGGCCTTAAATTCACTCACATCACCACTAGTTGCTGGCATTTTTTCCATTAAATCGTCATGCAACTTCCTAGCCTTTTCACATATGATCGCTTGAGAGATGCTATCTCCTGCTATCTGTTTTTCGTTTATCCACACCAATAACAGTCTCTCAGCATCTTCGAGTACTTGCGATCTCAGTTTCGAAAACATAGTTGCACCTTTGGCAACAACAGCTTCCTTGATTGCCGTTTTCTTGCCCACAATAGTAGTGATGGTTGATTGGGGTTTTGTGTACAACCTGGCCAGCTCGGAGACACGCACTCCACTTTCATACTTAGCAATGATCTCTTTCTTCATATCCATAGTAATTCTCACCCTTTTTGCTGTAGGGTTGGCACTAGAAGATTTCTTGGGGCCCATGGTTACTTATTTTGCAGGTGCAATCACTAAAACGGCTGTGATAACATGAAATGTTCTGATTGTATGCTTGGAAGCGACCGCGGTGGCTGGCTGGCTTGTAAACATTGGCCAGAAGTGGACGCGTCTTACGGAACGAATAGTGTTGGTCGAGTTTTTTAGCGCTAGTCGAGGCAAAATTTTTGCGTTAAAATGTATCGCTAGCCGGATTTATCGTTAATCGATGCCATCGTTGGTCGAGGTCCACTGTACAATGCCTGCACTCTAAAAGAGGGGTTTCGGGATATTAGCAGTTTGGAGGGATATGTTGTGTATCTTCATACGTATATGCTTCTAAACTGTTGTGTTCTGAGCACCTCTGCAAAAACAGTGACTATGTGTGAGTGAGGTGAAAGTGTTGAATGATGATGAAAGTATTTTCTTTTTGGGGATTTTCTTTCTTTTTGGGTCTCCCTGCCTCTGTGGGAGACGGCCGACTTGTTAAAAAAAATAAATAAATAAAAGTGCAAAATAGGATAAATTGGAGGGTGTATAATTGGAGGTAGTAGGTTGGTAGACAGCAACCACCCAGGGAAGTACTACTGTCTTGCCAAATGACTGTGAAACAGAAACCTGTAACTGTTTTGCATGATGGTAGGATTGCTGGTGTCTTTTTCTGTCTCATAAACACGCTAGATAACAGGGATATCTTGCTACTCCAACTTACACTTTGGTCACACTTCACAGACATGCACATGCATATATATATACATACATCTAGGTATTGGCAGTTTGGAGGGATATGTTGTGTATCTTTATGTGTGTATGCTTCTAGACTGTTGTATTCTGAGCACCTCTGCAAAAACAGTGATAATGTGCGAATGTGGTGAAAGTGTTGAATGATGATGAAAGTATTTTCTTTTTGGGGATTTTCTTTCTTTTTTTTGGGTCACCCTGCCTCGGTGGGAGATGGCCGACTTGTTTAAAAAAAAAAAAAAAATCTAGGTTTTTCTCCTTTTTCTACATAGCTCTTGTTCTTCTTTATTTCTTCTATTGTCCATGGGGAAGTGGAAAAGAATCTTTCCTCCGTAAGCCATGCGTGTCGTATGAGGCGACTAAAATGCCGGGAGCAATGGGCTAGTAACCCCTTCTCCTGTAGACATTTACTAAAAAAGAGAAGAAGAAAAACTTTATAAAACTGGGATGCTTGAATGTGCGTGGATGTAGTGCAGATGACAAGAAACAGATGATTGCTGATGTTATGAATGAAAAGAAGTTGGATGTCCTGGCCCTAAGCGAAACAAAGCTGAAGGGGGTAGGGGAGTTTCGGTGGGGGGAAATAAATGGGATTAAATCTGGAGTATCTGAGAGAGTTAGAGCAAAGGAAGGGGTAGCAGTAATGTTAAATGATCAGTTATGGAAGGAGAAAAGAGAATATGAATGTGTAAATGCAAGAATTATGTGGATTAAAGTAAAGGTTGGATGCGAGAAGTGGGTCATAATAAGCGTGTATGCACCTGGAGAAGAGAGGAATGCAGAGGAGAGAGAGAGATTTTGAGAGATGTTAAGTGAATGTATAGGAGCCTTTGAACCAAGTGAGAGAGTAATTGTGGTAGGGGACCTGAATGCTAAAGTAGGAGAAACTTTTAGAGAGGGTGTGATAGGTAAGTTTGGGGTGCCAGGTGTAAATGATAATGGGAGCCCTTTGATTGAACTTTGTATAGAAAGGGGTTTAGTTATAGGTAATACATATTTTAAGAAAAAGAGGATAAATAAGTATACAAGATATGATGTAGGGCGAAATGACAGTAGTTTGTTGGATTATGTATTGGTAGATAAAAGACTGTTGAGTAGACTTCAGGATGTACATGTTTATAGAGGGGCCACAGATATATCAGATCACTTTCTAGTTGTAGCTACACTGAGAGTAAAAGGTAGATGGGATACAAGGAGAATAGAAGCATCAGGGAAGAGAGAGGTGAAGGTTTATAAACTAAAAGAGGAGGCAGTTAGGGTAAGATATAAACAGCTATTGGAGGATAGATGGGCTAATGAGAGCATAGGCAATGGGGTCGAAGAGGTATGGGGTAGGTTTAAAAATGTAGTGTTAGAGTGTTCAGCAGAAGTTTGTGGTTACAGGAAAGTGGGTGCAGGAGGGAAGAGGAGCGATTGGTGGAATGATGATGTAAAGAGAGTAGTAAGGGAGAAAAAGTTAGCATATGAGAAGTTTTTACAAAGTAGAAGTGATGCAAGGAGGGAAGAGTATATGGAGAAAAAGAGAGAGGTTAAGAGAGTGGTGAAGCAATGTAAAAAGAGAGCAAATGAGAGAGTGGGTGAGATGTTATCAACAAATTTTGTTGAAAATAAGAAAAAGTTTTGGAGTGAGATTAACAAGTTAAGGAAGCCTAGAGAACAAATGGATTTGTCAGTTAAAAATAGGAGAGGAGATTTATTAAATGGAGAGTTAGAGGTATTGGGAAGATGGAGGGAATATTTTGAGGAATTGTTAAATGTTGATGAAGATAGGGAAGCTGTGATTTCGTGTATAGGACAAGGAGGAATAACATCTTGTAGGAGTGAGGAAGAGCCAGTTGTGAGTGTGGGGGAAGTTCGTGAGGCAGTAGGTAAAATGAAAGGGGGTAAGGCAGCTGGGATTGATGGGATAAAGATAGAAATGTTAAAAGCAGGTGGGGATATAGTTTTGGAGTGGTTGGTGCAATTATTTAATAAATGTATGGAAGAGGGTAAGGTACCTAGGGATTGGCAGAGAGCATGCATAGTTCCTTTGTATAAAGGCAAAGGGGACAAAAGAGAGTGCAAAAATTATAGGGGGATAAGTCTGTTGAGTATACCTGGTAAAGTGTATGGTAGAGTTATTATTGAAAGAATTAAAAGTAAGACTGAGAATAGGATAGCAGATGAACAAGGAGGCTTTAGGAAAGGTAGGGGGTGTGTGGACCAGGTGTTTACAGTGAAACATATAAGTGAACAGTATTTAGATAAGGCTAAAGAGGTCTTTGCGGCATTTATGGATTTGGAAAAGGCGTATGACAGGGTGGATAGGGGGGCAATGTGGCAGATGTTGCAGGTGTATGGTGTAGGAGGTAGGTTACTGAAAGCAGTGAAGAGTTTTTACGAGGATAGTGAGGCTCAAGTTAGAGTACATAGGAAAGAGGGAAATTATTTCCCAGTAAAAGTAGGCCTTAGACAAGGATGTGTGATGTCACCGTGGTTGTTTAATATATTTATAGATGGGGTTGTAAGAGAAGTAAATGCGAGGGTCTTGACAAGAGGCGTGGAGTTAAAAGATAAAGAATCACACATAAAGTGGGAGTTGTCACAGTTGCTCTTTGCTGATGACACTGTGCTCTTGGGAGATTCTGAAGAGAAGTTGCAGAGATTGGTGGATGAATTTGGTAGGGTGTGCAAAAGAAGAAAATTAAAAGTGAATACAGGAAAGAGTAAGGTTATGAGGATAACAAAAATATTAGGTGATGAAAGATTGGATATCAGATTGGAGGGAGAGAGTATGGAGGAGGTGAATGTATTCAGATATTTGGGAGTGGACGTGTCAGCGGATGGGTCTATGAAGGATGAGGTGAATCATAGAATTGATGAGGGGAAAAGGGTGAGTGGTGCACTTAGGAGTCTGTGGAGACAAAGAACTTTGTCCTTGGAGGCAAAGAGGGGAATGTATGAGAGTATAGTTTTACCAACATTCTTATATGGGTGTGAAGCATGGGTGATGAATGTTGCAGCGAGGAGAAGGCTGGAGGCAGTGGAGATGTCATGTCTGAGGGCAATGTGTGGTGTGAATATACTGCAGAGAATTCGTAGTTTGGAAGTTAGGAGGAGGTGCGGGATTACCAAAACTGTTGTCCAGAGGGCTGAGGAAGGGTTGTTGAGGTGGTTCGGACATGTAGAGAGAATGGAGCGAAACAGAATGACTTCAAGAGTGTATCAGTCTGTAGTGGAAGGAAGGTGGGGTAGGGGTCAGCCTAGGAAAGGTTGGAGGGAGGGGGTAAAGGAGATTTTGTGTGCTAGGGGCTTGGACTTCCAGCAGGCGTGCGTGAGCGTGTTTGATAGGAGTGAATGGAGACGAATGGTTTTTAATACTTGACGTGCTGTTGGAGTGTGAGCAAAGTAACATTTATGAAGGGGTTCAGGGAAACCGGCAGGCCGGACTTGAGTCCTGGAGATGGGAAGTACAGTGCCTGCACTCTGAAGGAGGGGTGTTAATGTTGCAGTTTAAAAACTGTAGTGTAAAGCACCCTTCTGGCAAGACAGTGATGGAGTGAATGATGGTGAAAGTTTTTCTTTTTCGGGCCACCCTGCCTTGGTGGGAATCGGCCAGTGTGATAATAAAAAAAACAAATTATAAAAATAATAAATTTGTAATATTTATGAAGGGATTCAGGGAAATCAGTTTGCTAGACTTGAGTCCTGGAGGTAGAAAGTACAGTGCATGCATTCTGAAGAAGGGGTGGAGATAGGTTGCGGTTTTTGAATTGTAGTATCAGTCAATGTGCTTCTGGTTAAGGTGTTTCTTCTTTTTTAGGGTCACCCTACTTTGGTGGGAAGCAGTTGCTGTGTTAAAAGAAGACAAAATCTGCAGTCTAGGGAAGGAAGGGTAGGGGGTCTTCCTTGGAAAGATTGTAGGGAAGGGATAAAGAAGGTTTTGTATGCGAGGGGCTTGGATATCCAACAAGTGTGTGAGTATGTTAGATAGGAATGAGTGGAATCAAGTGATTTTTATGACAATGTGCTATTGGAGTGTAGGCAAGGTAACATTTACAAAGGGATTCACAGAAACCAGTTAGCTGGACTGGGTCCTGGAGGTGGAAAGTACAGTGCCAGCACTCTGACGGAGGGGTGGGGATATTGCGGATTGGAGTGGCATCTGTTCTGTAATGTCAGCATACTTCTGGCAATACAGTAATGGAGTGAGAAATGTTGAAAGTGTTTAAACTCCTTTGTGTCACCCTACTTTGGTGGGAGGTGGCTGGTGTATCAAAAGAAAGTTGGATGTTGGATAGAAGGTGAATCACTGTAACTGTACATTTTAGTGTTAATTCACTGGTAATATACAGGAATATTGAATATGCAGGATGTTGCCTAGAACACAGAGCAAGTCAAGACACGAATTTCTCTTGCATCAAAATAATTTACCAGTTGGCTGAATTTTGTTCATCAACTCATTTGTATGTAATGGAGAATGTTTAATAAGTGAAATCTTGTTTCATCCATGGTTTTGTTATACATCTTTCCTGGATTATTATCCTTTTTTTGTCTCCTTCTTGCAGGTACCTCCAAAGTTTTGAGGAATTTTATCGTAAACTTGGCTGCACTATGGTGAGTAATCCACGGGGCTCTCGCACAAGACACCGTTCTGGCCGAAGCTTGATTCGTGACTGTGATCGAACACCTCGTGCTTGTAAAAAGAAAGAAAATGATAGTTGTGACTCAACAGAGGATGAAACTGAAAAGAAAGAAGAGGAGGAGGAGGTTAAGAAAGTTGAGAAAAAAAAGAGTGATAAGGAAGATAGCAAAAAAGTTGATGAGAAAAAGGAAGGAGAAAAGAGAGAGCCAGATAAAAAAGAAACCGATAGAAAAGATATTGAAAAGAAAAAAGAAGACACCAGAAGTGCAAAGTGAGTATTGTGTTCTCTGTTCATTTATCGGCAGTGTTTTAACAAGTTGGTTTTTATTGTAAAGTTTTCTTAGGTCAGGGGGCTTCAAGGAAACACTGTCTGGTAGTTGTGGTACTTTCATACATATTGGCAGACTTGCACTCCCACAGCAATTAGGTGGTGGGAAGGGCATACCTGGAGGGTATTCCAAGGGTCAGCACCCCTGAGACCTGGTCCACAACCAGGCCTTGTGGTGGATCAGGGCCTGATCAACCAGGCATGCCAGCACATTTGCAAGGGTGTTGCACTTTAGTGGGTTATTTGTATTGTGATTCCTGCACAGTCCTTAGCAAGACATTTGAGGAGTGAATGTGTTTCTTCTTTTGGGCTTCCTTACTTTGAGGGAAGATAACTAGTGTGTTAAAAAGGAGAGTAAGAGTTAGGGCTAGTCAGCTGTAAGGTCAGAGTTGACTAGTAGTGGGGCTTACAGTGCCTTGCATAGCTCTGTAATGGTTAGTATTAATATAGCCTTTCAGTAATCTGTAATGTAGTAGTTTCTTCCAAGGAGGTGCTATTATGCTAATGAAATGTTCTTGTGCCAAGGAATTGGAGCTGCCCTCACCTTTCTTGGATTGAACCTTATTACCTTTAGGCACTACACGGCCTCTACAGGTTTAGCACTGTCCCATTAATATTATAATAATATTAAAGTGGTAATTTTAAACTTGTTCTTTAGGCTCATTAGTATCTTTCCCACGTGTGTGTTGTCTGTATCACTATATAAATTGTAAGTATGAAAGCAGAATTAAGGCAACATGCTTGTTGCCACCACCAGCTAGAGCTAAGGGTATGAGCTGTGAGGAAAGGCTAAAGGTTCTTCTGGAAAGATGTAACAACATATAAAATACTCAGGAATTGATATGGCAGAGAGGCATTCGGGGGCACAGCTGGAAGCTAAAGACAGGCGAGTCAGAGATGTTAGTTTCAGAGTGGTCGGGAAGTGTAATGAACTTGATGAAGTGGTGAAGGCACGTACCGTAAATAGTTTTAAAAATAGGGCCCATGAGGCTAAGAGAGTGAACCTGGCAAGCAGCAAGTTGAGAGGCTGGGCTAGGAGCTAAGGTTGAACCTTTGCAACTACATACTTTATGCATTGCTTTCACATGGGATTTAAGTTAACATTTTGCCTCAGTCTTTTTATTCGTCACTTCTCCATCATCATCATATTCCCAGTATAACCAACCCGAATGGAACATTTTCACCTCTCTTACTGCTGCTGTATAGTGAACTAATATTTTACCCATATTTAAGTAAAGAATTGTCTTAATTTCTTGTGTTTGCAAATACAGTGGACCCTCGACCAACGATGGCATCGATTAATGATAAATCCGACTAGCTATACATTTTAATGCAAAAATTTTGCCTCGACTAGCGCTAAAAAACTCGACCAACACTATTCGTTCCGTCTGAGACACGTCCACTTCTGGCCAGTGTTTACAAGCCAGCCAGCCACCGCGGTCGCTTCCAAGCATACAATCGGAACATTTCATATTATCACAGCCTTTTCAGTGATTGCACCTGCAAAATAAGTCACCATGGGCCCCAAGAAAGCTTCTAGTGCCAACCCTACAGCAAAAAGGGTGAGAGCGTGTTAGATAGGAGTGAATGGAGACGAATGGTACTTGGGACCTGACGATCTGTTGGAGTGTGAGCAGGGTAATATTTAGTGAAGGGATTCAGGGAAACCGGTTATTTTCATATAGTCGGACTTGAGTCCTGGAAATGGGAAGTACAATGCCTGCACTTTAAAGGAGGGGTTTGGGATATTGGCAGTTTGGAGGGATATGTTGTGTATCTTTATATGTGTATGCTTCTAGACTGTTGTATTCTGAGCACCTCTGCAAAAACAGTGATAATGTGCGAGTGTGGTGAAAGTGTTGAATGATGATGAAAGTATTTTCTTTTTGGGGATTTTCTTTCTTTTTTGGGTCACCCTGCCTCGGTGGGAGACGGCCAACTTGTTGAAAAAAAAAATGAAGAAAGAGATCATTGCTAAGTATGAAAGTGGAGTGCGTGTCTCCGAGCTGGCCAGGTTGTACACAAAACCCCAATCAACCATCGCTACTATTGTGGGCAAGAAAACGGCAATCAAGGAAGCTGTTCTTGCCAAAGGTGCAACTATGTTTTCGAAACTGAGATCGCAAGTACTCGAAGATGTTGAGAGACTGTTATTGGTGTGGATAAACGAAAAACAGATAGCAGGAGATAGCATCTCTCAAGCAATCATATGTGAAAAGGCTAGGAAGTTGCATGATGATTTAATTAAAAAAATGCCAGCAACTAGTGGTGATGTGAGTGAATTTAAGGCCAGCAAAGGTTGGTTTGAGAGATTTAAAGGGAAGGGAAGTAACCCCGGAAAAGGACTTGCCACCTCAAGTCCTAATGGAAAGGGATTCCCCTTCTAAACACTAAGACCATCAACACTCTCCCCTCTTCCCATCCCATCAATCATCACCTGATCTTCAATAAAGGTAAGTGTCATGTAACTGTGCATGTCTTCTTCAGTTTGTGTGTATTAAAATTAATATTTCATGTGGTAAAAACAATTTTTTTTTCATACTTTGGGGTGTCCTATGCAGATTAATTTGATTTCCATTATTTCTTATGGGGAAAATTAACTTGACTAACTATAATTTTGACTAACGATGAGCTCTCAGGAACGGATTAATAGCGTTAGTCGAGGGTCCACTGTACATAGTTTTGTGGATTACCCACCATTGTGTATGATTCCTTGGGAGCATCATGTTTAAAAGAACGTGCCAAAAAAAAAATGTTTTTTACTGTGTATTTTAAAGTTTAAGGGGAGTTTGAGGCATGTTGCCTTTGTGAATGTATTTCACGCTAGTATTCTTGATGTATAGTAGGCATGTGTGAGCATGATAGATAGGAGTGAGTGGAAACACATGGTGTTTGGGACTTGATGAGCTGTTGGAGCGTGAGAAAATTAATATTTTTTGAAGGGATTCATGGAACCCGGTTAGCCATACTTGACTCCTGGAGGTGGGAAGTACAATGCCTACACTTCAAAGTAGGGGTTTGGGATATTGGCTGTTTAGAATGACATCTAAACTATTGTATTTGAGTGCCTCTGGCAAGACAGTGATATTGTGAATGATGGTGAAAGTGTTTCTTTTTTGGGTCACCCTACCTCAGTGGAAGATGGCCAGTGTGTTAAAAAAAAAAAAAAAAAAATCTTGACATCCTATACCTGTTAACCTTGAGGGCTAGCATGTTGCACAGTTTGCTAGTGGTTCACTCTGATTCATGCAGTTCTCATCAGTACCTGATCTCATCAATGCCTCATCTCATCAACACGCTCACGCATGCAAGTGTGCGTGAGTGTGTTAAATAGGGGTGAATGGAGACGAATGGTATTTGGGACCTGACGAGCTGTTGGAGTGTGAGCAGGGTAATATTTAGTGAAGGGATTCAGGGAAACCGGTTATTTTATATAGCCAGACTTGAGTCCTGGAAGTAGGAAGTACAATGCCTGTACTTTAGCCCTTAAACTGTCCAAACATAGATCTACGTTTTTTCAACATTTGAAAGTATGTAAAAAAAACGCAGAGCTTCTTTTTCTTTTTTTTTTTACATTTGAAAACATGTAAAAAAAACTTTGATCTACATTTTTTTTTTATATTTGAAAATACAGTGGACCCCCGGCATACGATATTAATCCGTTCCTGAGAGCTCATCGTATGCCAAAATTATCGGAAGGCGAATTAATTTTCCCCATAAGAAATAATGGAAATCAAATTAATCCGTGCAAGACACCCAAAAGTATAAAAAAAAAAGTTTCACCACATGAAATATTAAGTTTAATGCACACAAACTGAAGAAGACATGCACAGTTAGTAGTACTCTACTGACAATAGAATACATGACACTTACCTTTAATGAAGATCAGGTGGTGATTGATGGGATGGGAGGAGGGGAGAGTGTCGAAGTTGTTAATGTTTAGAAGGGGAATCCCCTTCTATTAGGACTTGAGGTAGCAAGTCCTTTTCTGGGGTTACTTCCCTTCTTCTTTTAATGCCACTAGGACCAGCTTGAGAGTCACTGGACCTCTGTCGCACAACAAATCTGTCCATAGAGCTCTGTACCTCCCATTCCTTTATGATTCATCTAAAATGGGCCACAACATTGTCATTGTAATAGTCACCAGCATGGCTTGCAATAGCTGTGTTAGGGTGATTTTCATCCATAAAGGTTTGCAGCTCAACCCACTTTGCACACATTTCCTTAATTTTTGAAGTAGGCACAATGGATTCCACAACTGGCATAGCACAGTTTGGCACTAGAAGCTTTCTTGGGGCCCATGGTGACTTATTTTGCAGAAACAAGCACCAAAAACACTGTGATAATATGGAATGTACCGAATGTATACTTAGATGCGAGCACACTGGCTGGCTTGTAAAAACTGGCACTCATGTGGACGTATCCCAGACGAATCGCATGTGGCGTTTTTTTTAACAAGTGGCGAGGCAAAATTTTTGTGTTAAAATGTATCGAATACCGGATTTAACGTATACCGATGCCATCGAATGCCAGGGGTCCACTGTATGTTAAAAAACATAGATCTACTTTTGGAGCCCTACGCATGTGAACGTAGATCTGTTTGCACAGTTTAAGGGTTAAAGGAGGGGTTTTGGGATATTGGCAGTTTGGAGGGATATGTTGTGTATCTTTATATGTATATACATACTTCTAAACTGTTGTATTCTGAGCACCTCTGCAAAAACAGTGATTATGTGTGAGTGAGGTGAAAGTGTTGAATGATGATGAAAGTATTTTCTTTTTGGGGATTTTCTTTCTTTTTGGGTCACCCTGCCTCGGTGGGAGATGGCTGACTTGTTGAAAAAAAAAAAAAAGGATAGAGGAAAGAGATTGATCAGGAGGGTGTATAAATCCAGAGTGGACAGGCATGATGGTGCTGAATAACCCAGGAAGGGTAAGGAAGAGGGTTGAGGGTGAAGGAGGATTTGAACATTCAAGAGGTATGTGTGAGTATGTTAGAGTGGAGTGAGTGGGAGCATTTGGTTTTTGGGAACTGTGGGTTATTGGAGTGTGAACAGGGTAACATGGTATGATTCTTGGAAAACGGGCTAGCTGGACTTAACCCTTTGACTGTCGCGGTCGTATATATACGTTTTACGAGGTGCCGTGTTTGACGTATATATACTCATAAATTCTAGCGGCTTCAAATCAAGCAGGAGAAAGCTGGTAGGCCCACATGTGAGAGAATGGGTCTGTGTGGTCAGTGTGCACCATATAAAAAAAAATCCTGGAGCACGCAGTGCATAATGAGAAAAAAAAAAACTCCAACCGTTTTTTTTTAATTAAAATGCCGACTTTGTGGTCTATTTTCGTATAGTATTTATGGTTGTATTCTCGTTTTCTTGGTCTCATTTGATAGAATGGGAAACATATTACAGAAATAGAGGTGTTTTTGATTGATTTTACTATAAAAAGAACCTAGAAATGGAGCTCAAAGTAGGGGAAATGTTTGATTTTTGCCAATGTTCAAAAGTAAACAAATGATGCCATTGTCCAATAAATGTCCAACTAGCCATTCTAATATGCAGTCATGAATGGGTTGATGTTATTTATACAGTTATTACAGCATTGCAGTAGTCTGCATAATAGTAAGTCTAATATTTTTTGTTTGAATAAAAATTCAAAATAGAAAGCAAGAGTAATATCAGAGGGGCCTGGAGACGTGACTGATGAACAAAGAAAACGTTATTTTAGAGCCTGGAATGTCTGCATTGTTCATTCTGGACCTTATTTTGAAATTGTCATATTTTTTAGTTTTCGTGAAATTGGCCAAATTACAAATTTCTGACCACATTATCAGGTAGTTGAAATCAGTAAATGGGCAGTTTCTTGTACTCAATCGATAGAAAAAATGAAGTTCTAAAGAAATAGCTATGAGTTTGGGCGACTGGAACAATGGAATTAGCCGAAAATAGGGCTCAAAGTGGGCAAAATCGCCGATTTGTAAACAGCGCTGAGGTCGCTAACTTCGCGAGAGCATAATTCCGTCAGTTTTCCATCAAATTTCGTTTTTTTGGTGTCATTACAATCGGGAAAAGATTCTCTATCATTTCATAAGAAAAAATAATTTTTTTTTTTTAAATTTTGCGACACCAGGAGACACCTCAGGATTGGGGGTTGCGACAGTCAAAGGGTTAATTACGGAAATAGGAAGTGTAGTGCTTATGCTGTGAACAATGGGTGGGGTTGTTATAGTTCAAAGGGGTCATTTGAATCTAGATATTCGTGCACTTCTAGCAGTAAAGTTACTGAATGAATAATAATGAATGTATTTTCTTCTTGAGTAAGCCTATCTTGATGCAGAATTTTATGTAGTATGTAAAATTTAAAAAAAAAAAAAAAAGTACCCAGTAAAATACGTAACAAATATAGTAATACGTACAGTGGAACCTCGGTTTCGTATTCCTTAGTTTATACATAAAACTATAGTTCTTTTCTTTCAATGCACCAGCCGTATCCCACTGAGGTGGGGTGGCCCAAAAGGAATAACGAAAGTTTCTCCTTTTAAATTTAGTAATATATACAGGAGAAGGGGTTACTAGCCCCTTGCTCCCGGCATTTTAGTCGCCTCTTATGACACGCATGGCTTACGGAGGAAGAATTTTGTTCCACTTCCCCATGGAGAAAACTATAGTTATTCTCTATAAGGCCGGACTTGAGTCCTGGAGATGGGAAGTACAGTGCCTGCACTCTGAAGGAGGGGTGTTAATGTTGCAGTTTAAAAACTGTAGTGTAAAGCACCCTTCTGGCAAGACAGTGATGGAGTGAATGATGGTGAAAGTTTTTCTTTTTTGGGCCACCCTGCCTTGGTGGGAGTCGGCCAGTGTGTTAATAAAAATAAAAAAAAGAAATAATGTAAGTTTAGTGGTGGGCACAGCTAACTGAAAAATTAGCTTCACTAACCGCTAATCCGCTAGCTAAAAAATTAGCTCTGCTAACTCTAAACTGCTAAATGGCCAAAAATTTAGTGGAAGCTAACACTAAATGCTAACTGCAAACTTTTTCATGTGAAATCAGATTTGGTTTAGTTGTTTGGTCTTTTACTTTTAAGACTTTTAGAACAGACCTGGAGCGGTTCATAATAAGATATAGAATGCCAAGGTCATATGATAATAAAGTGCCGTTAATACGAAAATAACGATTGTTTAATTTTGTGATATAATGTGAGCGACCAACAAGGACACACTTGTCGCTGTATTGAAGCCTTATAGCACCTGAACAGATTGAGTTTTTTAGGTTGCAAACAGTACTCATCTTTAATACTCGAGTACAAGTACCAGTGTTGTAAAGTAATGAAGTAAAACTACTCAAGTGCTGTACTTAATTAAATTTTTTCGGTATTTACTTTTTAAAAAGTACTGAAATTGCCCACTACTTTTATTTAACTACTGAAGTCTGTTATTACTGTTGTTTCACTACAGTCTGATAACAATACATTACTCGTAGCATCATCAGTTACTCTAAGTACAGTACTCAGGTAGTTTTACTTCACTGGGAAAGATACTGTACTTCTAAACTGTCATAACTTGCAATACTCATGAAAAAGCTATAGTACTAGTTTAATAAGTGCTTGTAACTCACAAATACCTTATAAGATACTCCTCCAGCTGTTTATGGCTAACCAAAATCCTCCTTCCTGGGATGTGGTGGGACATAGACGTCTTGCCGGGGTTCAGCATGTTGATCAGGCTAACAAAGGTGGGGGATTCCACTACATGCAGTGGTAGCATGTTGCAGATGAATAGGTCCACAATCTCTGGCACATGACGCACAGGAAGTACAAAATGTTGGCATTCTTCGTATCCCCTGACTTGAGGACAAAATAGTCATCCAGGTGGGGCCACTGGTTCTGCCACTCATGGCCCTCAGCCTGAGTGGCCTCTGCTTCAACCACAGCCGCTGCAAACTCCTCAACAATACCTTCAGGCGGAACAGAAATGTCTCCCCGGTTCACAATGATGAGCGACAGCGCACCCCGGCGATTGCTGACACTGTAAGACCATAACAGTGCTGCTCAGATGCTGCTGCTGCTGCTGCGTTGACAAGTCACGTTTACATGTAGTCAGCCAATAGCATGCCTTACTGTTGGAGAAATGCCCACAATAGACAGGAACAAACCCGTGCGCTGTTGAAAAGGCTTTCCTTTCCAATTACCAAAAATGTATGATTTTTTTTTTAGCGGACTCAGAGTTAGCGGGACTTTATTTAGCGGAAGCTAATTGGTCTGCTTACATTTTTCGAAGTTAGCGGAAATGCTAATTCTCTAAACAAAAAGTTAGTTCCACTAATTAGCAGTTAGCAGAACTGTTCCCACCACTGTGTAAATTCAATTAATCCATTTCAGACACCCAAAAATATTAACAAAAAATATAATTTGTAGAGAGTAACTATAGTTTTCCATACAAACTAGGGCATACGAAAACCAAGGTTCCACTGTATTCCTCGTAATCAGACTTCTCCCAAATTCAGAAAATTAAATTTTTATTTCCAATTGATATTTGAAGAGCTAAAGCTCCTTATTTGTAAAATGCAACTCTCTCCCATTCTGCAGTAACAGGCATTCTCAACTGTTACCCCATTTCTTCCAAGAGGTTTATATTCTTGGGTATAATGTAGCTACAGATGTCTGACTTGATACAGCAGATGTATTTTCAGACCCATGTCATCTGTGCCAGACACTGTCACTATGGACAAAATATAGAATTATGGACTTTAGTCCATTTTGTGCAGTAATGAGAGCGTTTGTATGGCCAATTAGTTTTGACCGAAATTGCCGAAATCTATTATTAAGAAGCCCATTACAGTGGACCCTTGACCAACGATGGCATCGATTAACGATAAATCCGACCAACGATACATTTTAACGCAAAATTTTTGCCTCGACTAGCGCTAAAAAACTCGACCAACACTATTCGTTCCGTCTGAGACGCGTCCACTTCTGGCCAGTGTTTACAAGCCAGCCAGCCACCGTGGTCACTTCCAAGCATACAATCGGAACATTTCATATTATCACAGCCTTTTTAGTGATTGCACCTGCAAAATAAGTCAACATGGGCCCCAAGAAAGCTTCTAGTGCCAACCCTACAGCAAAAAGGGCGAGAATTACTATGGATATGAAGAAAGAGATCATTGCTAAGTATGAAAGTGGAGTGCGTGTCTCCGAGCTGGCCAGGTTGTACACAAAACCCCAATCAACCATCGCTGCTATTGTAGCCAAGAAAACGGCAATCAAGGAAGCTGTTCTTGCCAAAGGTGCAACTATGTTTTCGAAACTGAGATCGCAAGTAATAGAAGATGTTGAGAGACTGTTATTGGTGTGGATAAACGAAAAACAGATAGCAGGAGAAACCATACCCCGGCTGGGATTGAACCCAAGCGATCATATGTGAAAAGGCTAGGAAGTTGCATGAGGATTTAATTAGAAAAATGCCAACAACTAGTGGTGATGTGAGTGAATTTAAGGCCAGCAAAGGTTGGTTTGAGAGATTTAAGAATCGTAGTGGCATACATAGTGTGATAAGGCATGGTGAGGCTGCCAGTTTGGACCAAAAAGCAGCTGAAAAATATGTGCAGGAATTCAAGGAGTACATAGACAGTGAAGAATTGAAACCTGAACAAGTGTTTAATTGTGACACTGACAATGTTGTGAAACACTTTAGGAATGTCATAAAGGAACAGGAGGTACAGGCCTCTATGGACAGATATGTTGTGCGACAGAGGTCCAGTGACTCTCAAGCTGGTCCTAGTGGCATTAAAAGAAGGGAAGTAACCCCAAAAAAGGACTTGCCACCTCAAGTCCTAATGGAAGGGGATTTCCTTTCTAAACACTAACACCATCAACAATCTCCCCTCCTCCCATCCCATCAGTCATCACTAGATCTTCAATAAAGGTAAGTGTCATGTAACTGTGCATGTCTTCTTTAGTTTGTGTGTATTAAAATTAGCATTTCATTTGGTAAATTTTTTTTTTTTCAATACTTTTGGGTGTCTTCCACGGATTAATTTGATTTCCATTATTTCTTATGGGGAAAATTAACTCGACTAACGATAATTTCGATTAATGATGAGCTCTCAGGAATGGATTAATATCGCTTGTCGAGGGTCCACTGTATTATATACTACTCCAGAACCGAATCCTGATGATGGAGACTGATTTGTGACTGAAATGTTTAATATACTATAATTCAATTAATGTTCATGGAAGTTTGCAAGCCTTTCCCAACTGGTTTGAATTGTATTTCATTAATTACATCTTCTCCTCACTTAGCAACATAATCATTTACCAACGCCTCAGTCATCTGACAGGCTCTCTGACCAGTATTCATTCCTAAATAATGTATATTAGAGCTGATTTCCTCTATTCTGTTTATTCCAGTATACAGTATACTACTGTATAAACATTTAAAAATATACCAGAAATTTTATAAATGGTGCAATGGTGACATAAAAACGGTATCAAAGATGATTGACACAAACTCACTACCATTATAGTACAGTGGAACCTTGGTTTTTATTTGCCCTGGTTTTCGTCAAATTTGGTTTTCAACGACTTTTTTTTTTTTTGTCAAAATTTTGTCCCAGTTTTCATTCATCACCTTGGTTATCGTCGAGTTGATAGTGATCTGCCATACCGAATGTGTCCACCCGCACCCACACAAAGCATCCCACGTGTTCTGAGTCAGTCTGGCTTTTTCTTGTCAGTAGAGGGTGGTAGTGATGGTGGCAGAAGGCAGTAGTGATGGTGGTAGAGGGTGGTAGTGATGGTGGTAGAAGGTGGTAGTGATGGTGGTAGAAGGTGGTAGTGGTGGTGGTAGAGGGTGGTAGTGATGATGGTAGAGGGTGGTAGTGATGGTGGCAGAAGGTGGTAGTGATGGTGGTAAAGGGTGGTAGAAGGTGGTAGTGATGGTGGTAGAGGGTGATAGTGATGATGGTAGAAGGTGGTCTCAAGCGTCGCCGAGCTCTCAGTAGTAGTACCAGTTCCTAGTAACCAGTTACCAGTAACCAGTGTACCAGTAGATGACTCACTACCAACCGTCTGCGTGAATCACTGACTGATTATTCATATTGCTGCTGACCATAGCAGGATTTCAAACACCCCTCACCCGTAGGCACTTGAGAGTCAGTCGAAGATAGGGAGCAGAGAGAGGCAGGTCGGCTGTTGGCGCTTCCTATACTCCCCGTTATATATTATACATGCTACCAGCCTACGTGAGTATTTTTACCCATCCACGTTATCGAAAACCCACTTGACAGTGGTAATGGTGGTGGTAGAGGGTGGTAGTGATGATGGTAGAGGGTGGTAGTGGTGGTGGTAGAGGGTGGTAGTGGTGGTGATAGTGATGATGGTAGAGGGTGGTAGTGATGGTGGCAGAAGGTGGTAGTGATGGTGGTAGAGGGTGGTAGTGATGGTAGAAGGTGGTAGTGGTGGTGGTAGAGGGTGGTAGTGATGGTGGTAGAAGGTGGTAGTGGTTGTGATAGTGATGATGGTAGAGGGTGGTAGTGATGGTGGCAGAAGGTGGTAGTGATGGTGGTAGAGGGTGGTAGTGATGGTAGAAGGTGGTAGTGGTGGTGGTAGAGGGTGGTAGTGATGATGGTAGAGGGTGATAGTGATGGTGGTAGAGGGTGGTAGTGGTGGTGGTAGAGGGTGGTAGTGATGGTGGCAGAAGGTGGTAGTGATGGTGGTAGAGGGTGGTAGTGGTGGTGGCAGAGGGTGGTAGTGATGATGGTAGAGGGTGGTAGTGATGGTGGCAGAGGGTGGTAGAGGATGGTAGTGATGGTGGCAGAAGGTGGTAGTGATGGTGGTAGAGGGTGGTAGTGGTGGTGGTAGAGGGTGGTGGTGGTAGAGGGTGGTAGTGGTGGTGGTAGAGGGTGGTAGTGGTGGTGGTAGAGGGTGGTAGTGATGGTGGCAGAAGGTGGTAGTGATGGTGGTAGAGGGTGGTAGTGATGGTGGTAGTGGTGGTGATAGAGGGTGGTAGTGATGGTGGCAGAGGGTGGTAGTGATGGTGGCAGGTGGTAGTGATGGTGGCAGAGGGTGGTAGTGATGCTGGTAGAGGGTGGTAGTGATGGTGGTAGAGGGTGGTAGCAATGGTGGTAGGGGGTGGTAGTGATAGTGGTAGAGGGTGGTAGTGATGGTGGTAGAGGGTGGTAGTGATGGTGGTAGAGGGTGGTAGTGATGGTGGTAGAGGGTGGTAATGATGATGGTAGAGGGTGGTAGTGATGGTGGTAGAGAGTGGTAGTGATGATAGAGGGTGGTAATCATGGTGGTAGAGGGTGGTATTGATGGGTGGTATTGATAGAGATAACCTCTCCTCTCTCTCTCCCCTCCTCGCCGTCTTCCATACACCAACAAGAGTCTTCGATAAAGGTAAAACTGATGTTAAATGTTCATTTATCCATTTCATTAGTCTTTATATTTATTTCTCATTGTTTTCTGTATGTAAAACTATAGTTATTCTCTATAAAATGCATTTTTTGTTAATATTTTTGGGTGTTTGGAACTGATTAATTGGATTTACATTACAGTGGACCCCTGGATTATGAGATTAATTCTTTCCAGAGAGAGTGACGTATTCCGAATTAATTTTCCCCATAAGAAATAATGGAAATCCAATTAATCTGTTTCAGACATAAGTGTCTTTTTCCACACCGTCCAATAAGCGTGACATCTATAGTAGGCAAATTATTAGAATCAATTATAGCTGAGTTTATAAGAAGCCATCTGGATAAGCATAATCTGATTAAGTATTAAAAAAATGTTTTCTACCGATGGAAATTGTGAAGTAGATTAGTCATTTCAGACCCCCAAACATACACCAAATGCACTTACATAAATACACTTACATAATTGGTCGCATTCGGAAATCGTTATGCGGGGGTCCATGTATTACACATGAAATATACATATACCCACACAGAAAACAATGATACATGAAGAATAAAACAATAATAACATCACACTTACTTTTATTGAAGACATGGTGATGTATGGAAGATGGGAGGAGGGGAGGATGGAGGAGTTTACAGTTGTTTGGAAGGGTAATCCCCTTCCATAAAGACTTCAAATTACTTCTCTCCTTTGTTTTTTAATGCCACTAGGACCAGCTTGAGAGTCATTGGACCCCTGTCACTCTATTGAGTGTTCCAGAGAGGTCTGTTTCTGGCATATGTTAGCAATTGTTTTGGGAGACAGGACAAGATAGTCCTTCAATATGACACTAATATCAACTATACGGCTTATTTATCTAGCACAATTCATCTTATATGACATAATAAACAATATTAATAACATAGAAACATGATATATGCTCTAGAATGAATAAAATATGGCATTAGAATGTCACGAGTGGTGGCATGTTTGTTGTTGGGTGTATAAGGGCCACTGAAAGAGGAGCCTTACATAGTGGTGGTGAAGGCGGCAGCAGAGGTGGCGGTGTTAGTCAGTAGCCCTGTATATCTCCAACAACAATGAAGGAGTCAGTTTCGTGCTGTCCTTTTTCTATCGATTAATCGCTTAACTTACTTGCTACAGTTAATGCTACACTTTATCGCTGACTGGTGCTATAGCCTTTATAGACTCCAGTTGCTTTAGTATCATACATATTGCAGAATCACTAAAAAAGGCACATTGTTCCCTCTCTCTCAGCTCTTTACCAAAGGGCTGGCTGGAACTAGAAGCTTTCTTTCTGCCCATGGTGGCTTATTTAGCAGTTAAAAGCACTAAAAAGAATGGAATAATACAAAATGCATCATATTAACGCGTGGAATCGTCCTCACTGACTGGTAAACAATGGCACGCTGGGCAACTCAGGCCCCGACACGAATGACTTATACCGAGTTCAGTGATGTTCACCGAGCCAATATTTTGACGCAAATATGTTACTTATTCCGATTGTTACTTATTCAGATGATGTCTTAATCTGGGGGTCCACTGTATTTCTTATGGGAAATGTTGCTTCAGTTTTCGTCAAATTTGGTTTTCGTCAGACTTTCTGGAATGAATTAATGATGAAATCCGAGGTTCCACTGTATTCTCCTCACTTAGTGACGAATTTGTTTAACGACATGGTCTTAAGAACGGAACTCCATCATTAAGTAAGTAGAGCCTGTATTTACAATTTACATTTGTAAAATAAATGGAGCAGAATTCTTCCTCCGTAAACCATGCGTGTCGTAAGAGGTGACTAAAATGCTGGGAGCAAGGGGCTAGTAACCCCTTCTCCTGTATACATTACTAAAATTAAAAAGAGAAACTTTTGTTTTTCTTTTTGGGCCACCCTGCTTTGGTGGGATTTGGCCAGTTTGTTGAAAGAAAGAAAAAGATTTGCAAAACATTTTACTAACCTTGACATACTTCCATTAAGCTACAAAGAGCAACCATTTCAATGTTATTTTCTTTTTCCTGCATTGGCTATTTCCTTCCAAGGTAGTGGCTCAGAGGTAAAGATTCACCTTGATCAGTCAGTAGTCATCTTACCAGAAGTGTGAGGTCATTTGAATTATGTCCACACACTTCTGGCAAAACAGCTAGTAAATGAATGATGATAAATACATTTCATCATTTGTGTCATGCTACCTTGATAAGAAACAGAAAACATGGCAATAAAAGTTGTATCTGGTTTCCTCTTAGCAGCATAATAAGAGTAAATGGTGTGTTTACATGTATTTTTACAGATTGAGTTTGCTACTGTTGAAAAGTATATTTACAAATTCGACAAGTATTTGTCCATATAAAGTCAAATTTCATGATGAAATACATATTTTCTTACCTTAATTTTGTCTTTCAGGAGTAGCAAGCAAGATTCTCACAAAGCTGGTGATCAAGAAGCATCAGTAACAAGAGAAAGGTCTAGAGAGCCATTGTTAACAAGAGAGAGGTCTAGGGAGCCAGCTATGACGCGGGAGCGCTCTCGAGAGCCTGGCTTGGTAAGAGAGCGATCTCATGAGCCTGCGGTAACTCGGGAGAGGTCTCGAGAACCATCTGTAAACAAAGACAGAAATAAGGAATCGGCTAGTGCCAAAGATGTATCAGGAGAGTCATCCTCACCGAAAGAAAGATTAAGAGAACCTAGAACCCCCAGATCTGAAGCAAAAACTAGAGCTGCTGCAGCTAAAACTGAAGGTGTAGAAGTAAAGACACGAGCTAGTACTAAAGAGGATAAAGCTGAAAGTTTAGAAATAAAAACTCGTTCAAGTACTAAGGATGATAAGAAAGAGGATAAAAAGGAAAAGGAAGAAAATGATGAGGGAAGCACTGAGGAGGAGATAGAGATGGTAAGACTTTCTAATTATTTTTGTAAGGTTAATTTTTCTTACCTTTATGGAGGGACAGTTGCAGTGCAATTTCAGGCACAGCTAATAAGCTGTCATTAGTTATCTCTAGAGGTAAACTACCTTATAGTTTTTGTTTATCCTTTTCATTACAGTGCCTTGAGGAAATCACAACAGATTTACTTGAATCTTGAAATAATTGTGTATTGCCATTTGGCATTGTTTTTTTACATGTGCTGTAGCTTGTTGGTTGGTTTGGGAACTAATTGTCCACTCATTGTGAATTTTTATATTTGGATGTTAGCAATTTTTGGTAACAAAAATTAGGCTGATAATCTTTCTGGGTTAGCTATGATGAAGCACTAGAACACAACCTGTGAAAAATACCCTACAATAACAGGAGAGATCTCGCTACTACTCCTTAACTCAGTTACACCTTTTACCTTTTTCTCCAAGTGTAATCCCATTTGTTATGGCCTATATAAGCAGGTTTCACTGTGTCTCGTAAGAGGCGACTAAAATGCTGGGAGCAAGCCCTTCTGTATAAATTACTAAATGTAAAAAGAAGAAAGCATTAGTAAGGTATCCTTCTTTCTTGAGCCTTGGTGGGAGATGACCAATATGTTAAAAAAAAAAAAAAAAAAACTTCCTAGTCTGGAAGTGAGTCTTTCACAACTTATTAGGTGAAGTAGACTACTCCCCATTGCACCAGCATTTGGAAGGTTATGTTTTTTGTGTTGGTGTCACTTTCATTGCTGCCTTTGAGCTGCACTGCATGGCAGTGAACTGAAGCTCACTCGATTGGGTTAGTCAGAACATAACCTCATAAGTCGAGGTGCACCTGTATATTTACTTTCTAAAAGAGGAGTGCCGAATACATTTAGATACTATGAGGAGGGAACTGAGGATGAATGATTATAAGTATTCTAATAGTTTTGCATAGTGGTTAATTATACCTGGCAGAGATAGTCTTTTCATTTAACTTAGTCAGTGTTTAATTTACTTTTTTTCTTAAAATGTGGAGGGCATAGAAAAATAATTCATGCCTAACAGTACTTCACAATTTTTTTTACAACACGTGATAATTATTTAGCTTTACAAAAAAAAAAAAAAAAATGCAGAGTAAAATATGCAAAATTGCCTTAGCAAAATATGTGAGGTTTAATAATTTTTATTTTTATTATCACACTGGCCGATTCCCACCAAGGCAGGGTGGCCCGAAAAAGAAAAACTTTCACCATCATTCACTCCATCACTGTCTTGCCAGAAGGGTGCTTTACACTACAGTTTTTAAACTGCAACATTAACACCCCTCCTTCAGAGTGCAGGCACTGTACTTCCCATCTCCAGGACTCAAGTCCGGCCTGCCGGTTTCCCTGAACCCCTTCATAAATGTTACTTTGCTCACACTCCAACAGCACGTCAAGTATTAAAAACCATTTGTCTCCATTCACTCCTATCAAACACGCTCACGCATACCTGCTGGAAGTCCAAGCCCCTCGCACACAAAACCTCCTTTACCCCCTCTCTCCAACCTTTCCTAGGCCGACCCCTACCCCGCCTTCCTTCCACTACAGACTGATACACTCTTGAAGTCATTCTGTTTCGCTCCATTCTCTCTACATGTCCGAACCACCTCAACAACCCTTCCTCAGCCCTGTGGACAACAGTTTTGGTAATCCCGCACCTCCTCCTAACTTCCAAACTACGAATTCTCTGCATTATATTCACACCACACATTGCCCTCAGACATGACATCTCCACTGCCTCCAGCCTTCTCCTCGCTGCAACATTCATCACCCATGCTTCACACCCATATAAGAGCGTTGGTAAAACTATACTCTCATACATTCCTCTCTTTGCCTCCAAGGACAAAGTTCTTTGTCTCCACAGACTCCTAAGTGCACCACTCACTCTTTTTCCCTCATCAGTTCTATGATTCACCTCATCTTTCATAGACCCATCCGCTGACACGTCCACTCCCAAATATCTGAATACATTCACCTCCTCCATACTCTCTCCCTCCAATCTGATATTCAATCTTTCATCACCTAATCTTTTTGTTATCCTCATAACCTTACTCTTTCCTGTATTCACCTTTAATTTTCTTCTTTTGCACACCCTACCAAATTCATCCACCAATCTCTGCAACTTCTCTTCAGAATCTCCCAAGAGCACAGTGTCATCAGCAAAGAGCAGCTGTGACAACTCCCACTTTAATAAGTTTAATAAGTTTAATAATAAGTTTAATAATAGGTTTAATAAGTAAGCTAAAATAACCAAGATGAAGAGCACACTATTTTTCAGTACTATTACCTTGTATGATGCCTACATCATTAGCAGATAACAAGTATCAATAATCTGATCATTCTGTCAACCAGGAGACATGCTAAGGTAGTGGACTGCAGGGGAAGGGAGGAGCGGCAGTTGTAGACATAGCTTTGGTAGAGTCAAAGTGGCTGAATATTCCCTCTGCATTGGGCATGCATGTAAATATATTTTAAAGCATTTAAAAATTGTTGTAAGTATTATTTGATAAGCAGAAAATCTATATTTTTTTAATTTTTGTACCTTAGGCTCAGACTCGATCATCATCTAAACGTGAGGAGTGCCGTGAGAAAGAAGAATGCACAAAGAAGATGACTACACCAACAAGAAAAACAAAGATAGAACGTTCTGTCAGTAGTAGTGCTGCTGCTGCTGCTGCTGCTGCTGCTGCTGCTGCTCCTCCTGCTGCTCCTCCTCCTCCTCCTCCTCCTCCTCCTCCTCCTCCTGCTGTACCTCCTGCTCTTGCTACTAATAATATATCTGCTGCTACTGCTACAATTCTTTGTGCTGATGCTACTGCTACTACAACCACTACTGCTGCTACTGCCACTACTGAAACTATTACTACTATTAATGCCACTGTTACTGTTGCTTCCACTACTACTACAGCTACTAATACCACTACTGCTGGTGTTACTACTGTTGCTGCTGCTGCTCCTGCTACTGTTTCTGCTGTTGCTGTTACTACTGCTGCTACTGCAGCTGCTGCTCCTGCTGCTGCTTTTACTGCTACTACTACTGCTGTGTCTGCTGCTGATACTATTACTACTACCACTACTACTATTACTACTACCACCACTACCACCACTACTACTGCTTCTTCTATTGTTGCTGCTATTTCTACAGCTGCTACCTCTGCAACACCTTTAGCAGCTGCATCTACTGCAGTTAGTGTGTGTACTCCAGCTCCTACTCCCACTCCAACTCCTACTCCAGAAAATGATGATGATGATGAGGATGATGATGATTCCACAGTGTCTAGTACACCTACCTCTGCCCCTACCTCTAGCTCCAGTGGCACTTCTGTAAATACTAGTGATAAGAAGATCAAGAAGAACAAGGTAACCAAAGGTGGCCCAGGGCAAACAGGTGTGCCCCTGCCAGCAGAAGATTCTCCAGGTGCTAAGAAACGAGGCCGTAAGAAGAAGGTGGAAGGGGAAGTAGAGCCGCCTTTGTTAGTATGAATTTTATGTTTAAAAGTTGACTTTTTTTTTTTTTTTTTTTATTAGTGAGAAGAGTCTGCATGTTCTTCCTGAGCTCACCATAAACAGAAAATCCTCATACATCTTAAAAGCATACAAATAGGTAAAATGGGTCATTACACATAAGTAAACAGGAACAGCTGGACAAGTTCATTCTTGGAAGCATTACTGTGCAAGTGTCATTTTTGAGTGTTTCTCTCCATGGTACAGTCAGGAACAGTAACATTGCTCAAAAATGAAAAGCCTTTGAAACCAGTCACAGGTAATATGGGTAGAATTATGGAGGATGAGCAAAGATTTAGTAGGAAAGAGAATGTGTGGGCTATTGAAGTATGTAAGTGAACAATAGTTGGATGAGTGAAAACAGCTGTTGCTGCATTTATGGATTTGGAAAAAGGGGTTTTAATTGGATAGATAAGATATTGTGAATGTCTGATGAGAAAATGTGGGTTGGGAATTGTGGTTATTGTTGCACAGTCTTGTTGGTATATAATTAAGGTTGACAGGGTCTAAAACTTGTACACTTACTGCCTATGTTAACACATGCATCTAATGACTGAAACACGTTACAGCCCACACATCTCGTTCCCAATGTATGTACGTATGTATGTATGTACTTCATAACCTGTTTCTTGTTATACAAGCACATCTATACTCCTGATGTCCTCTGCTTAGTTTTTAGTAATGTTTATATATTTTTATTCAATTCCTAGTCATTTGGGCACAGTCTACCTCTTTTATCTTATTTCACTGTTCTACAACTCTAATATCTTTTTGATACTGATTTTTCTAATTTTAGTTGCTGCTTCTTATTTCTTCTTGCTAATGGTGCTAAGATTTGTTTCCTGTATTTTTATATAGCTTTATTATTTTTCTTTTATGTGAAATGCTCAACCAGTGTGGGTCATTCTAGGCCAGGAATGGTGGAGACTTAATCCTCCTGTGTGCTAGTCATGTGACTGACTTGCTAGATTTCACTCTACTTCTTGCATATGATTATCATGTTTCCTGTAAGCTAAGAGTGTGTTTAATACTTTGTCTTAATAACTCATAATTGTAGTTTATATTAGGTAGTAGGTTGGTAGACAGCAACCGCCCAGGGAGGTGCTACCGTCCTGCCAAGTGAGTGTAAAACAAAAGCCTGTAATTGTTTTACATGATGTTAGGATTTCTGGTGTCTTTTCTGTCTCATAAACATGCAAGATTTCAGATACGTCTTGCTACTTCTACTTACACTTGGGTCACATTACACATGCATGTACAAGCATATATATACACACCAGTTTGGGTTTTCTTCTATTTTCTTACTAGTTCTTGTTCTTGTTTATTTCCTTTTTTCTCCATGGGGAAGTAGAACAGTTCTTCCTCCGTAATCCATGAATGTTGTAAGAGGTGACTAAAATGCTGGGAGCAAGGGGCTAGTAACCCCTTCTCCTGTATACGTTACTAAAGTTAAAAAAAAAGAAACTTTTATTTTTGTTTTTGGGCCACCCTGCTTTGG
Organism: Cherax quadricarinatus; assembly: GCF_038502225.1. Taxonomy (NCBI): domain Eukaryota; kingdom Metazoa; phylum Arthropoda; class Malacostraca; order Decapoda; family Parastacidae; genus Cherax; species Cherax quadricarinatus. Next base: position 70,067,759 of record NC_091294.1, on the reverse strand, counting down.
TGGGATATGGCCAGTTTGTTGAAAGAAGAAAGAATTGTAGTTTATCTTCAGACTTTTCTGTCTTGTCCACGTATTCTTTTTAGGCGAGGACACCACACTACCACTTCATTTCCAAATTTTGATCCACCATACATTGAAAATATTTTTTATAACATTTCCTTTTCCATATATCCGAAGGGTGTTTTGTAGTTTGCCAGTGTAACATATCATTGTCCAAAAAGTCAATATTTTTTAATTATTTTATTGTTTGTTGTTTACTTCTCAGACTAGATATGTCTTAATTGCTTTGTGTAGCTTTTTATTGTATATTTTGCATGCTTTTGTAATGGTTAAAGTGGCTTGTTTCTTTTTATTCATTCATCTTTTCTCAAATGTAATGAGTTGATGAATACATGTATTTCTTTATATTTAGGAGAGAGATGATATTAAAATTTGTTTTGCAATATTTCCGAACTGCACGTAAATATTGTTATTTGTGGTCTGTACAAAATTAATAATTAATTTATATTTTGCCACACAATAGGGGGAAGGCACTTATTCCTGCACATGTTCCTGTGAGTGTTGGAGATAAGCTACGGGTGCTCTATGGACCAAGTGCTAAGGAGTCGAAGGTCACATATGAAGCAAAGGTAATGGCAAGTTTCAAGATTAGTAATCATCAGTCTTGGTACTGGTGGCAGAGAGCATATATAGTTTTTTTTTTTTTTTTTTTTCAACAAGTCGGCCGTCTCCCACCGAGGCAGGGTGACCCAAAAAAGAAAGAAAATCCCCAAAAAGAAAATACTTTCATCATCATTCAACACTTTCACCACACTCGCACATTATCACTGTTTTTGCAGAGGTGCTCAGAATACAACAGTCTAGAAGCATACACATATAAAGATACACAACATATCCCTCCAAACTGCCAATATCCCAAACCCCTCCTTTAAAGTGCAGGCATTGTACTTCCCATTTCCAGAACTCAAGTCCGACTATATGAAAATAACCGGTTTCCCTGAATCCCTTCACTAAATATTACCCTGCTCACACTCCAACAGATCGTCAGGTCCCAAGTACCATTCGTCTCCATTCACTCCTATCTAACACGCTCACGCACGCTTGCTGGAAGTCCAAGCCCCTTACCCACAAAACCTCCTTTACCCCCTCTCTCCAACCCTTTCGAGGACGACCCCTACCCCGCCTTCCTTCCCCTATAGATTTATATGCTTTCCATGTCATTCTACTTTGATCCATTCTCTCTAAATGACCAAACCACCTCAACAACCCCTCTTCTGCCCTCTGACTAATACTTTTATTAACTCCACACCTTCTCCTAATTTCCACACTCCGAATTTTCTGCATAATATTTACACCACACATTGCCCTTAAACAGGACATCTCCACTGCCTCCAACCGTCTCCTCGCTGCTGCATTTACCACCCAAGCTTCACACCCATATAAGAGTGTTGGTACTACTATACTTTCATACATTCCCTTCTTTGCCTCCATAGATAACGTTTTTTGACTCCACATATACCTCAACGCACCACTCACCTTTTTTCCCTCATCAATTCTATGATTAACCTCATCCTTCATAAATCCATCCGCCGACACGTCAACTCCCAAGTATCTGAAAACATTCACTTCTTCCATACTCCTCCTCCCCAATTTGATATCCAATTTTTCTTTATCTAAATCATTTGACACCCTCATCACCTTACTCTTTTCTATGTTCACTTTCAACTTTCTACCTTTACACACATTCCCAAACTCATCCACTAACCTTTGCAATTTTTCTTTAGAATCTCCCATAAGCACAGTATCATCAGCAAAAAGTAACTGTGTCAATTCCCATTTTGAATTTGATTCCCCATAATTTAATCCCACCCCTCTCCCAAACACCCTAGCATTTACTTCCTTAACAACCCCATCTATAAATATATTAAACAACCATGGTGACATTACACATCCCTGTCTAAGACCTACTTTTACCGGGAAATAGTCTCCCTCTCTTCTACACACCCTAACCTGAGCCTCACTATCTTCATAAAAACTCTTTACAGCATTTAATAACTTACCACCTATTCCATATACTTGCAACATCTGCCACATTGCTCCTCTATCCACTCTATCATATGCCTTTTCTAAATCCATAAATGCAATAAAAACTTCCCTACCTTTATCTAAATACTGTTCACATATATGCTTCAATGTAAACACTTGATCTACACATCCCCTACCCACTCTGAAACCTCCTTGCTCATCCGCAATCCTACATTCTGTCTTACCTCTAATTCTTTCAATTATAACCCTACCGTACACTTTTCCTGGTATACTCAGTAAGCTTATTCCTCTATAATTTTTACAGTCTCTTTTGTCCCCTTTCCCTTTATATAAAGGGACTATACATGCTCTCCGCCAATCCCTAGGTACCTTCCCCTCTTTCATACATTTATTGAACAAAAGTACCAACCACTCCAACACTATATCCCCCCCTGCTTTTAACATTTCTGTCATGATCCCATCAGTACCAGCTGCTTTACCCCCTTTCATTTTACGTAATGCCTCACGTACCTCCCCCACACTTACATTCTGCTCTTCTTCACTCCTAAAAGATGGTATACCTCCCTGACCAGTGCATGAAATTACTGCCTCTGTTTCTTCCTTAACATTTAAAAGTTCCTCAAAATATTCTCGCCATCTACCTAATACCTCCATCTCCCCATCTACTAACTCCCCTACTCTGTTTTTAACTGACAAATCCATATTTTCCCTTGGCTTTCTTAACTTGTTTAACTCACTCCAAAATTTTTTCTTATTTTCATTAAAATTTCTTGACAGTGCCTCTCCCACTCTATCATCTGCTCTCCTTTTGCACTCTCTCACCACTCTCTTTACCTTTCTTTTACTCTCCATATATTCTGCTCTTCTTATAACACTTCTGCTTTGTAAAAACCTCTCATAAGCTACCTTTTTCTCTTTTATCACACCCTTTACTTCATCATTCCACCAATCACTCCTCTTTCCTCCTGCACCCACCCTCCTATAACCACAAACTTCTGCCCCACATTCTAATACTGCATTTTTAAAACTATTCCAACCCTCTTCAACCCCCCCATTACTCATCTTTGCACTATCCCACCTTTCTGCCAATAGTCGCTTATATCTCGCCCGAACTTCCTCCTCCCTTAGTTTATACACTTTCACCTCCCTCTTACTTGTTGTTGCCACCTTCCTCTTTTCCCATCTACCTCTTACTCTAACTGTAGCTACAACTAAATAATGATCCGATATATCAGTTGCCCCTCTATAAACATGTACATCCTGGAGCCTACCCATCAACCTTTTATCCACCAATACATAATCTAATAAACTACTTTCATTACGTGCTACATCATACCTTGTATATTTATTTATCCTCTTTTTCATAAAATATGTATTACTTATTACCAAATTTCTTTCTACACATAGCTCAATTAAAGGCTCCCCATTTACATTTACCCCTGGCACCCCAAATTTACCTACTACTCCCTCCATAACATTTTTACCCACTTTAGCATTGAAATCCCCAACCACCATTACTCTCACACTTGATTCAAAACTCCCCACGCATTCACTCAACATTTCCCAAAATCTCTCTCTCTCCTCTACACTTCTCTCTTCTCCAGGTGCATACACGCTTATTATAACCCACTTTTCACATCCAATCTTTATTTTACTCCACATAATCCTTGAATTAATACATTTATAGTCCCTCTTTTCCTGCCATAGCTTATCCTTCAACATTATTGCTACTCCTTCTTTAGCTCTAACTCTATTTGAAACCCCTGACCTAATCCCATTTATTCCTCTCCATTGAAACTCTCCCACCCCCTTCAGCTTTGTTTCACTTAAAGCCAGGACATCCAGCTTCTTCTCATTCATAACATCCACAATCATCTCTTTCTTATCATCTGCACAACATCCACGCACATTCAGACTTCCCACTTTGACAATTTTCTTCTTCTTATTCTTTTTAGTAATCTTTACAGGAAAAGGGGTTACTAGCCCATTGTTCCCGGCATTTTAGTTGACTTTTACAACACGCATGGCTTACGGAGGAAAGATTCTTATTCCACTTCCCCATGGATATAAAAGGAAAATTAATAAGACCAAGAACTATTAAGATAAAATCAAAGAAAACTCAGATGAGTGTGTATGAATAAATGTGTATATGTATGTGTAGTGTGACCTAAGTGTAAGTAGAAGTAGCAAGACATGCCTGTAATCTTGCATATTTATGAGACAGACAAAAGACATCAGCAATCCTACCATCATGTAAAACAATTACAGGCTTTCGTTTTACACTCACTTGGCAGGACGGTAGTACCTCCCTGGGTGGTTGCTGTCTACCAACCTACTACCAACAAATATATAGTTAACTTGTATATATAGAAGGGGTGTGTAAAAGTAGAAAGTTGAAAGTGAACATGGATGTGAGTAAGGTGATGAGGGGATCAAATGATTTAGATAAAGAAAAATTGGATATCACATTGGAGAGAGGGAATATGGAAGAAGTGAATGTTTTCAGATATTTGCAAGTTGACTTGTCAGGAGATAGGTTTATGAAGGATGAGGTTAACAACAGAAATGATGAAGACAAAAAGGTGAGTGGTGCTTTGAGGTATCTGTGGAGACAAAAAAAATGTTATCCATGGAAGCAAAGAAGGGGATGTATGAGAGTATAGTGGTACCAACACTCTTATATAGGTGCAAAGCATGGGTTGTAAATGCTGCAATGAGGAGGAGGCTGGAGGCAGTGATGTCATGTCTATGAGCACTGTGTGGTGCAAATATTATGCAGAGAATTCATAATGTGGAAATTAGGAGGTGTGGAGTTACTAAAAGTATTAGTAAGAGGGCTGAAGAAGGGTTGTTGAGGTGGTTTGGTCATTTAGAGAGGATGGAGCAAAGTAGAATGACTTGGAGAGTGTATAAATCTGTTGGGGAAGAAAGGTGAAGTAGGGGTCATCCTTGGGAAGGTTGGAGGGAGTTGGACTTCCAGCAAGCATGCATGAGCTTGTTAGTTGTGAATGGAGACTAATGGTTTTTGGGACCTGACCAGCTGTTGGATTGTGAGTAGGGTAATATTTTGTGAAGGGATTCAGGGAAACCGGTTAGCCAAACTTGAGTCCTGGAGGTGGAAAGTATAATTCTTTCACTTTAAAGGAGAGGTTTCAGATATTGGCAGTTTGGAGGGATATCTAAGCTGTTGTATCTGAGTGCCTCTGCACAGACAGTGATTGTGTATGAGTGATGGTGAAGTGTTGAATGATGATGGAAGTTATTTTTTTTCTTTCTTCTTGGGTCACCCTACCTCTGTGGGAAACAGCCGACGTGTTAAAAAAAAACTAGATTAATCTCTAATTTTTTTTTTTTTAATTTCAGGTGTTAGAGGTAGAAGAGGAAGGTAATGCACCAATGTACTATGTACATTATCTTGGCTGGAATACCAGATATGATGAATGGATTAGAAGACCACGCATTGCAGAAAACATCACTTGGTCACAGAACAGAGCAAGGAAGGGTAGAGCTGCTGCTACTAAAGAGCTCAAAGAAAAGAAGGAGAAAGAGAAAGATTCCAAAAAGGAGGATAAAGAACAAATAACCGTATGTTCCGTTCTTCATTTTAAATAGATGCTGATAGTTATCCTTCTCAGGTGGAGAACTTTGTCACTTTTGCAATTTTATTAATGATTTGGTTGTCTGTTTCTTTACTAGATAGTTCTTCGAAGATGCTTCTGGACAATTTCATATTTGAAACATTTACATGGGGTCATAATGCCAAAATTCTTGTGGGAATTAGAGTGGGCTAGGATGGGGGTTAATTAGAAGAGCAAAAGGATCATGGCTTTATGGGAAGAGATAGCTAAAACAAAAAAGGGCATAATGAGTATTATGTTTAATGTTGCATCAGTTTTTAAGTTTTTAACTCCTTCAGGATCCATGCCGTAGATCTATGGCTTTACGTTGAGGGTCCAAACCGTAGATCTACGCCATGAGCTCAGCTCACTCTGATAAGCTGTGAGTGGTAAATTTGGGCCTAGATATGAGAGAATATATCTATGTGGTAAGTGTGCACCACATAAAACAAATCCTGCAGCACACAGTGCATAATGAGAGAAAAAACCGAGACCATAATTTTCGATTAAAACAGACTTTGCAGTGTTTTTTTGTATGGCTTTTTTTTATAGTTGTATTTGCAATTTCTTGGTCTCATTTGATGGAATGGAAGATGTATTACAGAAACAGAGATGATTTTGATTGGTTTTAGTACTGAAAATTGCTTGAAACTGAGCTCAAAGTAGTGGAAATGTTAAATTTTTGCTAAGTTCAAGAGTAAACAAATGACCTCACATGTCTAATACATGCCTGCTGGTGGGTCTAATATACATTCACAAATGTGGTGATATTATTTATACAATTATTACAATATTGCATAACAGTAAATCTTCTATTTTTTGGTTGAATAAAAATTCATTATGTGAATAAAAAATTAAAATGGAATTAATTTTTAAAGCCTGAAAATGCAACTAATGAACAGAGTAAATGTTAGTTTAGTGCCAGGAATGCCTGCACAGTTTATTCTGGACCCTGTTTTGAAATTGGAATACAGTGGACCCTCAGTTATCGGCCGTAATCTCTTCCAGAAGGTCGGCCGATAACTGAAATGGCCGAAAACCGAATTAATATTTCCCATAAGAATTAATGGAAATACACTTAATCCGTTCCAGACAAAAATATTCACAAAAAAAAAAATAATTTTTTTTAACAATAATGTAAGTTTTACATACCTTTATTGAAGGCTAATGCTGGCTTCTGGAAGATAGAGAAGAGGAAAGAGGGAGGAGTTAGCCCTTTCAGGGTTTCGGCCGTACTAGTACGGCTTACGTGCCAGTGTCCATGACGTAGTAGTACGCATAAATTCTAGCGCCTTCAAATCTAGTGAGAGAAAGCTGGTAGGCCTACATATAAAAGAATGGTTCTATGTGGTCAGTGTGCGCAGTATAAAAAACTCCTGCGGCACACAGTGCGTAATGAGAAAAAAAACTTTGACCGTGTTTTTGGATTAAAACAGTGACTTTGCACTATATTTTCATAAGGTATTTATTGTTGTATTCTAGTTTTCCTGATCTCATTGTATAGAATGGAAGACATACTACAGAAATTGAGATGATTTTGACTGGTTTTACAATGAAAAGTACCTTGAAATTGAGCTCAAAGTAGCAGAAATGTTCGATTTTTACCAAAGTTCAAAAGTAAACAAATCATGCTAAGCATCCGATACACGTCAACTGGCGAGTCTAATATTTTTTCACAAGTGTGCCGATATTATTTATACCATTTCTACACTAATGCAGTAGTCTGCATAACACTAAATCTTATTTTTTTTTGTGAGAATAAGAATTCAAAGTAGAAGGCAAAATAAATGTAAGAGGGGCCTGGGGACGTGACTGATGAACAGAGGAAATGTTATTTTAGTGCCAGGAATCTCTTGTTTATTCTGGACCCTATTTGGAAATTGGCATCTTTTGAAATTTGTGTGAAATTGGCAAAATTGCTAAATTCTGACCACTGTATTGGATAGTTGAAATCAGTAAAATGGTGGTTTCCCGTACTCATTCGATAGAAAAAATGGAGTTCTAGCGAAATAGTTGTGATTTTTGTCGACTAGTACATTGGAATTGGCCGAAAATAGGGCTCAAAGTGGGCAAAATCGCCGATGCATAAACATTGTTGAGACTACTAACTTCGCGAAAGCATAATTCCATAAGTTTTTCATCAAATTTCATACTTTTGGTGTCATTATGATCGGGAAAAGATTCTCTGTCTTTTCATAAGAAAAAAATAATTTTTTTTTTTTTTTTGAAATTTGAGGGACCCTGAGAACAAGTCTCTGAGAGGGCTTGTGGACCCTGAAAGGGTTAGTGTTTGGAAGAGGACTTCCCCTCCATACAGACTTCAGGTAGCAAAGCCTTCTCTGGGGTTACTTCTCTTCTTTGTCTTTTAATGCCACTAGGACCAGCTTGAGAGTCACTGGACCCCTGTCTCGCAACAAATCTGTCCATACAGGTTTGTTTCTTGCATCTCTCTAAGATTTCCCTGACATGGGACAGGGTTTTGTCACTGAAAATGTTGCAGATATGGCTTGTTTCAGCTTGGTCAGGGTGGTGGTTCTCTACAAAAGCATGGACCCTATTCCACATTGCACACACCTCTTTAATCTGTCATTTACTGCTACAGTACATTCATTGCTAACCTTAAAATATTTGTAGTCTTAATGTAGCGTAAGAGGTGAGTAGTATTAATTTGTAGGAAGTCAGTGTAGGTAGCAGTAGATGTAGGCACAGTACACATATGTAGCCCCCTCCCCCTCTGGGCTACACTACACAGCCATATTACAATACACAGACATATTATTACACTACACAGCCATATTATTACCATGTTCACCGAGTTTAATCGTTTCTAACAACTACCTTTTGATGCCATCATAAACAAAGGGAGAAGTAATGAATAATTCATGCCGAGAATTGTAAACAAACGCATATGAAGGGCGGTTACTGCACCAGTCGCCAGATTCACAGTTTTCTCTAACGCTGCATCAGAGAAAACGTAATGTTTACTCTCCATCCCACTCTCCACTCAATAACATATAAACATTACATGTTTATGTGCTATGTTTATATGTTACATGATATGTAACGTGTTTCTTATATAATTTTGAAGAAAATATCGTAGATGGACTAATGAAAATGTCTATGTTAGCATAAAATAAGACATTTAATGTGGCAAAGAGTGATTATTAAACATACATAGCATATAATAAACATTACATGTTTATATGCTATGTAACGTGTTTCTTATTTAATTTTGAAGACGATATAATAGATGGATTATTGAAAATGTCTATATTAATGTAAAATAAGACATTTAATGTACAAGTGATGATTATTAAATATACATCGCATATAAACATTGCATGCTTTTATATACTATGTAACGTGTTTTTTTGGGCACATGGTTGCTTATTTTGCAGTTGCACTCAATCAGTAACCACAAAAAGCAATGGATTATAGCAAAATGTTTGGATAAATGAGCAGAAGCTTCCTCACTCACCCAGAGACAAAGTCAAACTGACTCGCAAGCGGCCCCAGCCGGCAGATGGACGCCTCCCAAATGGCCGATAACCGAATGAACGGCTGATAACCGGGCGCCGAAAAACCAGCCGATAACTGAACCGGCCGATAACCAGGGGTCCACTTTATTTTGAACTTTGCATTAACCCTTTGAGGGTCGACAGGCCCTCTCCGAAACTCGTTCTCAGGGTCGGCCAAATTTCAAAAAAAAAAAAAATTATTTTTTCTTATGAAAAAATAGAGTTTTTTTTTCTAAACATTATAGGATAAACAAAAAAAATTTACCATCAATACTTACGGAGATATGGATGCATGAAGTTTGCAGAAAATGAGCCGCGTATGGCAACAGCGGCGACTGCCGCTCACCCGGTAAACTTTAGTTTACTTGTATTTGAAGGTTTGTTGTTTTTTTCACTATTTTATTTTTTCACATAACTTATGTGGCCTGTGAGACCAAAGTAAGGTGCAATGTACATATATACACTAGTTGTATACAACACAATAAGCACACAAACATAATTATCAATATATTGTTTACAAAACTTGTTTACAAAAACAAACAATACAAAACATTGTTTATTATTATTGTTCTATAATATATATACCAATATACAGTCACTGAACATATTCCTATTAGTTCTGCAGCTTGTGTAACTCTGAAACATGGTGTCATACACAATGGTGTTTTATCTTTCTCCCTCATTCTATCTCTTTCAATCTGTCTCTCTCTTTCTATCTGTCTATCTATCTCTGTCTTACAGGTACACATAAATACAAGTATACATAGTATAAATTACCTAGGATAACCCAAGAAATCCAGACAAAGTGCTATACTCTGCTTGAAGATGTGAGTAAAAATGATGACACAGTCTTGTGGCTCTCTGAGACAGAGAGCTAGACGGATAGACAGATAGACAGGGAGATTGACAGACAGACAAATAGACAGACAGAAATGTTAGTGTACCAGTACCAGTGTACTAGTGTTCCACCCTCCTCCTCCTCTTCTTCCTCTTCCTCCTCTTCCCCCTACTCTTCCTCATACTCTTCCTCTTCCTCCTCTTCCTCTTCCTCCTACTCTTCCTCTTCCTCCTCCTCCTCTTCCTCCTCCTCCTCTTCTTCCTCTTCCTCCTACTCTTCCTCCTCCTCCTCTTCTTCCTCTTCCTCCTCTTCCCCCTAATCTTCCTCGTACTATTCCTCTTCCTCCTCCTCTTCCTCTTATTCCTCTTCCTCCTACTCTTCCTCTTCCTTCTCCTCCTCTTCCTCCTCCTCCTCTTCCTCCTCCTCCTCCTCCTCTTCTTCCTCTTCCCCCTACTCCTTCTCCTCCTTGTCCATAGTGTAAATTACAAGGAGTCCGCAGCTGTCAAAGTGACATATTAGCTCATTACTCTTTCCCCCTCGGCCTGTCAAAACAATGGGGTCGGATGCTGCTTCCCCTCCTCCATTCTATCTAATTATCTTTCTCCCTCATTCTATCTGTCTGTCTATCTCTGTCTCACAGGTACACATAAATACAAGAATACATGGTATAAATTACCTAGGATAACCCAAGAAACCCAGACAAAGTGCTATACTCTGCTTGAAGATGTGAGTAAAAGTGATGAGGCAGTCTTGTGGCTCTCTGAGACAGAGAGCTAGATGGATAGACAGGGAGCTTGACAGACAGGCAAATAGACAGACAGAAATGTTAGTATACCAGCAAAAACAAAGGGAGGGCGATGTTCATCTCATCTTTTGGCATCAGCTCTACCCTCATTTACCCTCATCAAACGTCAGCACTTATCAGATGTTATCTCCCCTTATCTTGTTACTGTCATGGGTGAACATTTATTATTACATATTATTATTATTACCTATTATTATTATTATGTATTTATTATTATTATTATTATTATTATTATTATTATTATTATTATTATTATGTATTATTATTATTATGTATTATTATTATGTATTATTGTTATCATTACGTATTCTTCTTCTTCCTCCTCCTCCTCTTCCTCCTCCTCCTCTTCTTCCTCCTCCTCCTCCTCTTCTTCTTCCTCCTCTTCCTCCTCCTCCTCCTCCTCCTCTGCCTCCTCCTCCTCTTGCCTCCTCCTCCTCTTGCCTCCTCCTCCTCTTGCCTCCTCCTCCTCTGCCTCCTCCTCCTCCTCCTCCTCCATTCTTGGAACAAGTTTGAAGATCTTGTAGTTCATAATCACTATCACTATCATCACCAATGCTCACATCTGAGTCTGGGATTTTGGGAAATAGGAGTTTCCTCTTTGATTCTGGTACAACTGAACGACGGCCCAGCACCAGAGGTGGAAGGCTGTGGGTTGTCTGGGTTTTCCTCACTATTACCCATATTATGGTCATTAGTTTCGGTCAAAACCTCACCAGAACCTTGAAACTCATCTTCACTGTCACTTCCATCTGTATTAGAACTGTCACTGGGGAACAAAAGTGTCCCAATTCGCCGAGGAGTGAGGAACTTCTTACCACAGGGCACGGTGGAAATTGTGTACTATGATGGCATTCCCACAATGCACCACTGGGTCCCAGATTTTTTTCCTACTGCGCACACCCACCACACAGACCCATTCTCTCACATCTAGGCTTATCAGCCTTTTCCTGTGAGATTTGAGGCCGCTAGAATTTATGCGTACTAGTACGACAAAAACCCCTACGCGTAAGACGTACTAGTACGACGAAAACCCTCAAAGGGTTAAATTGGCCAAATTACCAATTTCCGATCAGTTTGTTTTGTAGTTGAAACAGTTGACTTAGCGATTTCTTGTGCTCATTCGATAGAACAGAAGTAATACTAGTGAAATAGCTAAGAATTTGGTCGACTGGAATAATGTAATTGGCCTAAAATTGAAGTCAAAGTCGGCAAAATCGCCGATGCACGAATGTCGCTGACACATCAAAATTCACGAGAGCATAATTTCGCCAGTTTTCCATCAAATTTTGTACTTTTTGTTTTATTACCTTCAGAAAAAGATTCTCCACCATTTCACCAGAAAAAATAACAAAATAATTTTTTGAAAATTCTTGGACACTGGTGCACACTTTGAAATTTGGCCTCTGGACCCTGAAAGGGTTAAACTCCAGTACAATATTTAGGGGCTTAGTAAAGCTCTGTATTCATTTAGTTCTAAATGAATGGTGCAGATAATTTAGCCTGTCAATCAAAGGCAATTCAATGTTAGGAGGCCTCAGTTGTTTGCCATGTACTAGTTTATTTTGTGTACTTTGAGCCTAGGTATTAATTGTGTTATTTAGAGAAATAGTGATCCTTGCCATGATGGTAGCTATCTTAAGGTAGTATTTTAAGTCGATATTCTGTGTCTATACTATGTCGTACTGGCCAGGTTGTGGCAGCGACCTCCAGAATTCTTATTTTAATTTTGGAGTGAGATAAACAAGTTAAGAAAGCCTAGGGAACAAATGGATTTATCAGTTAAAAACAGAGTAAGGGAGTTAGTAGATGGGGAGCTGGAGGTATTGGGTAGATGGTGGGAATATTTTGAGGAACTTAAATGTCGATGAAGAAAGGGAGGCAGTAATTTCATACACTGGCCAGGGAAGTATAAGATCTTTAAGAAGTGAAGAACAACAAGATGTGAGTGTGGGGGAGGTGCATGAGGCATTACATAGAATGAAAGGGGGTAAAGCAGCTGGAACTGACGGGATCATGACAGAGGTGTTAAAAGCAGGGGAGGATATAGTGTTGGAGTGGTTGATATTTTTGTTTGATAAATGTATGAAAGAGGAGAAGGTACCTAGGGATTGGCAGAGAACATGTATAGTTCCTTTATACAAAGGGAAGGGGGGACAAAAGAGATTGTAAAAATTACAGATGAATAAGTTTACTGAGTATACCAGGAAAAGTTTACGGTAGGGTTATTATTGAAAGAATTAGAGGTAAGACAGAGAGTAGGATTGCAGATGAGTAAGGAGGTTTTAGAGTGGGTAGGGAATGTGTAGATCAAGTGTTTACATTGAAGCATATATGTGATCAGTATTTAGATAAAGGTAGGGAAGTTTTCATTGCATTTCTGGATTTAGAAAAAGCATATGATAGTGGATAGGAGAGCAATGTGGCAGATGTTGCAAGTATATGGAATAGGTAGTAACCTACTAAATGCTGTAAAGAGTTATGAGGATAGTGAGGCTCAGGTTAGGGTGTGTAGAAGAGAGGGAGATTACTTTCCGGTAAAAGTAGGTCTTTAACAGGGATGTGTAATGTCACCATGGTTTAATATAGTTATAGATGGGATTGTAAAACAAGTAAATGATAAGGTGTTGGGGAGAGGGGTGGGATTAAATTATGGGGAATCAAATACAAAGTGGGAGTTGACAGTTATTTTTTGCTGTTGATACTCTGCTTATGGGAGATTCGAAAGAAAAGTTGCAAAGGCTAGTGGACGAGTTTGGGAGGGTGTGTAAAGGTAGAAAATTGTAAGTGAACATTAGATAAGAGTAAGGTGATGAGGGTATCAAATGATTTAGGTAAAGGAAAATTGGATATCACATTGGAGAGAGGAAGTATGGAAGTGAATGTTTTCAGATATTTGGGAGTTGATGTGTCAATGGATGGGTTTATGAAGGATGAGGTTAACCATAGAATTGATGAAGAAAAAAAGGTGAGTGGTGCGTTGAGGTATATGTGGTGACAAAAAACGTTATCTGTGGAGGCAGAGAAGGGATTGTATGAAAGTATAATGGTACCAACTCTCTTATATGGGTTTGAAGCTTGGGTTATAAATGCTGCAGCGAGGAGGTGGACAGAGGCAATGAAGATGTCCTGTCTAAGGGCAATGTATGGTGTAAATATTATGCAGAAAATTCAGAGTGGTGGAAATTAGGAGGTATGGAGTTAATAAAAGTATTAGAGGGCTGAAGAGGGGTTGTTGAGGTGGTTTGATCATTTAGAGAGAATGGATAAAAGTAGAATGACATGGAGAGCCTATAAATCTGTAGAGGAAGGAATGTGGGGTGAGGGTCGTCCTCGAAAAGGTTGGAGGGAGGGGGTAAAAGAGGTTTTGTGGGCAAGGGGCATGAGCTTGTTAGATAGGAGCCAATGAAGATGAATGGTTTATGAAACCTTATGAGCTGTTGGAGTGTGAGCAGGGTAATATTTAAGCAGGGTAATATTTAGTGAAGGGATTCAGGAAAACCAGTTATTTTTATATAGTCGGACTTGAGTCCTGGAAATGTGAAGTTCCATGCCTCCTCTTTAAAGGAGGGGTTTGGGATATGCTTCTAAACTGTTGTATCTGGGGACCTCTGCAAAGACAGTGATTGTGTATGAGTGAGGTGAATGTGTTGAATGATGATGAAAGTATTTTCTTTTTGGGGATTTTCTTTCTTTTTGGGTCACCCTACCTCGGTGGGATACGGCCGGTTTGTTGAAAAAAAAAAAGATAGTGGGAGATTATTTCCCAGTAAAAGTAGGGCTTAGACAAGGATGTGCGATGTCACCGTGGTTGTTCAATATATTTATAGATAGGGTTGTAAGGCAAGTGAATGTGCGGGTCTTGGCAAGAGGTGTGGGGTTAAAAAGATAAAGAATCTAACACTAAGTGGGAATTGTCACAGTTGCTCTTTGCTGATGACACTGTGCTTTTGGGAGATTCTGAGGAGAAGTTGCCTAGGTTGGTGGATGTGTTTGGTAGGGCATGTATAAGAAGAAAATTAAAAGTGAATATAGGAAAGAGTAGGGTGATGAGGATGAAAAGATTAGGTGATGAAAGATTGGATATTAGATTGGAGAGAGAGTGAGTATGGATGACGTGAATGTATTCAGATATTTAGGAGTGTACGTGTCAGTCTATGAAGGACGAGGTGAATTGATGAGGGCAAAAGGGTAAGTTGTGCACTTAGGAGTCTTTGGAGACAAAGAACTTTGTCCATGGGAGCAAAAAGGGGAATGTACGAGAGTATAGTTATGCCAATTCTTATGTGGGTGTGAAGCATGGGTGGTGAATATTGCAACAAAGAGAAGGCTGAAGGCAGTGGAGATGTCATGTCTGAGGGCAATGTGTGGGGTGAATGTAATGCAGAGAATTCGTAGGTTGGAAATTAGGAGGAGGTGCAGGATTACCAAAACTAATATCCAGAGGGCTGAGGAGGGGTTGTTGAGGTGGTTCGGACATGTCGAGAGAATGGGACAAAACAGAATGACTTTGAGAGTGTATAAATCTGTAGTGGAGGGAAGGTGGGGTAGGGGTCAGCCTAGGAAAGGTTGGAGGGAGGGGGTAAAGGAGGTTTTGTGGGTGAGGGGCTTGGACTTCCAGCAAGTATGCATGAGCATATATAATAGGAGTGAATAGAGACAAATGGTTTTTAATACTTTATGTGCTGTTAGAGTGTGAGCAAAGTAACATTTATGAAGGGATTCAGGGAAACCATCAGGGCTGTCTTGAGTCCTGGAGATGGGAAGTACAGTGTCTGCACTCTGAATCAGTTTTATAACTGTAGTGTAAGTGCTCCTCTGGCAAGACAGTGATGGAGTGAATGATGATGAAAGTTTTACTTTTTAGGGCCACCCTGCCTTGGTGGGAATCGGCCGATGTGTTAATAAAATACATGTATAACAATGTATTATGATGCACCTAGTCTTGCAAATTGCTCATATCTTGTTATACTCTTTTTCTGAATATCTAGAAGTGAACAAAGAATGCTTGATCAGTGTTTTAGTTTTGGCTTAGAAGAACAGGAGGAATGACCTTCCAAAAGTGTTAATATTAATAAATAATTTGCTCTGCATCTTTATTAATAAGTATTCTGAATAGTAGATTTTTTCTTGAGATGGTCAACTTCTCTGCCTACAAGTGATTGTTTCACACCTATGTTCTTTGCTTGCTAAGGAGTATGAGCACCTTCAAAATCATCATCATCATCATCATCATTGGCTGATCATTGCTTATTTTCATGATTCTTGATATTGAGCCAATTATTTTCTTTGATCACTGCTGTGAACTTTGTATCTAAGATCTTTGGACGTTGTCACTTCTAAGTCCCTTACATTCTCGTATATTCTGTTGAGTGGCTTGGATGTGTGTATATTGTATATTTAGTGAAAGTATTCATCTGGGGGATCAGTGTTATATTTTTTCTAGTCATTATAAATTAGCTAAGTTGCCATTATTTTACCAGGCTCAATCTACTGCTTCTCCAAAGGCAAGTATTGGCAAGCGTGGGAGACCCCCTGGGAGCATGCGTGAGAGACGTGAAAGTGAGCGTAGTGAAAAAAGTGACACTAGCTGCACCAGCAATGTATCAGGCCCCAGCACAAGGGCAACACGAGACAGGGGACCTTCGCAGCCAGATAGTCCTTCTTCTTTAGACCAGAGACGTACCAGACATGCCATCACAGGTGAGATAATAGCTTGATCAGGAAAAGGGATTTAATGTTACAGTACTGCAGTTGGTTAAGAAAAATTTATTGCAATACTATACATTTAACAGTAAGTATAGGATAAATGTGTAGAACATATTTTCATCCATGTTTAGCTTATAATAATGAATAAATTGCTATTTTTTTCAGGAACCACAGAGAGTGACAGTGAAGATTATGAGTCTGATGTTGATACAGGATCAGAAAAATCTCGCACTAGAGCTAGTTCTGAGCGACGTAGTACTGCCATCTCAGCATCCTCCTCTGCTTCTTCCACTCCTACCTCAGAACCCACCATAAATAATTGTAGTATGGATAAAACCCCAAAGGAAACTCAAATGAAAACTCAGATAGTAGAGGTAAAGGAAGAAGAGGAAGAGCAGGAGCCCTGTGGAAAGGATATAGATTTAAATGCCATTATGTCAGAAATGAAAGGTCTTGATAAACCTATTAAAAAAGAAGAAGACCGTGTTTTGAAAGAGACGACCCCAAGATTAATACCAGTGCTGCCTGCCACATATACAGCAGCCGAAAAGAAAAGCTCAGAGTCTCCTGTTAAACAGTGTTTAGAGGCTCTTCCCAAGAGAATTACAGAATCTCCAGTAAAGCCAATTATGCAAGATGCAACAAAACTATTATCACCAAAGTTGGAATCTCTAGAAGATGATATTTATGAATTTAAAGAACCTGAACCATTTGATTTTGGCGAGATGCGTGCAAGAAAAGATGTCAGGATAAAGACGAATATTGGTGTTGTGGCTAGTGAAGAAGCTGAAGCTGAAAGTAAGGACAAGAAGAAGATGAGACCTAGAAAGGATATTAAGGAAGGCGAAAGTGAGAAGACAGAATCTGATAGTGATACTTCGCCAAGTCCTCAGAAACGATTGGTTCTTCCTAGAGAATCACCAGTTAAGAGATCTCTTCCTGATAGTAAAGAAAATATTCTTGTACAATCTGAAGGGAATATAACACCTGATAAAAAAGATACAATTGCTGTAACAGCAATTATAACTCCACCTGGAAAAGTGCTTTTAAAGAGGGACACACCATTGAAGGTTGAACCATCAGTGGTATCCATACCAGAAGCAAAAATTATCAAGCCAGAATTTTCAAAAAGCCCTTCGCCAAAATCAAGTCCAGCTGATTCTTCTAAATCCCCATCTCCTTTAAAGGAACCTATAAGATTTCACATGATTCCAGTGAAGACTAAATCAATTGCTAATATAGAAAGGCCAGTTGCATCACTTTCAAAGGCTATTGGCTCTCCACATCTTCTCACTCAGGCTGTTATGACAGTTATTGAGTCTAAAGCCTTGGCCAAGCCTGTTCCTAAACAAACATTTGATGTTAAAGCTGAGAAATCACCTCTTCCAACTAAGACTGATGAGAAAGCAGATGCTAAAGTTATTCCCTTCTCACAGAGGCAGCAACATATATTTCCTCACCTTTTGAATCGCTCAGAAAACAATGAAAAATTGAAGGACATACTTCCAAGAGTTACTACACCATATATTCAGTCTCCTTCCATAGAAACAGTGCCAACGAGTGAGTCTGGTTCTTTAAGTCAAAGTAGCTCTGATATTGATAGAATAAAGAGAGAGAGCTCAGTAGAAGAAAGTATTGAAGCTGTTGTAAAGAGAGCACGGCAAGATCAGGACGAGCAAGAAGAATTGTGTAAGACTGACAGTAAGCTAAGCCCAGATAAGAAAAGAAGAACCTCAGGGAGGATGAAGGCACTGAGTTGTCAGTTTGTCCACGACACCTCTGAGGAATCTGATTCCGATAGCAGACTGTCAAGACCTGATATTGAGAGGAGGTCTAGACGAGGACGGTTGTATGGTGAAGGAGAGAAACTTGTGCGAAGTTTACAGAAGCTGGTGTCAGACATAGAAAGAGAAAATGCAAGAAGTAAAAGTGAAGATTTAGATGATGATGATGACGATGATGATGACGATGGTGGTGGTGGTCATTACAGTGAGGTGATAGACGATGAGAAGGAGGAGGAGGAAGATGAAGATGAAGATGCAGAGGATGAGGAAGAGGAAGATGGAGAGGAAGAGGAAGATGACGAAGAGGAAGAGGAAGAGGCAGTGATTCAGACATCTTTGAAAGGCAAATTAAGCAAAGAGTTAGCCAAAACCCAAGAGACAGAAGAGCAAGAGGATGATACAAAACATCTCAGAAAGAAGCCCAGAGCTTCCGCCACCCCAAAACGAGTAGAGGAAGAAGTAGAAACAGGATTGGGTGATTTATTGTGCAAAGAAACTATTCCACCTGGTAGTCCTATGACACATGATGCTGTTGCAACCGATTCAGAGCCTCAGCAGCATCCTGATCTAAAGAATGAAATGCCCTTTGCCAGTGTTCCCACAGGCAGCAGTTTTGGTAAAAGAGGGCCAGTTCCCGTTGGGCAAACAGTAGCATCTGCCTCTCACCAACCTTCAACTCTACAATCTTCACAACTTCTCTCTCAACAACAGTTACCTTCTCAACACCAGTTGAAGCAGGCTCTAAAACAGTCACAGCCAATTGTCCTGCAACAAAAACATCAACTTGTGATTCCTCAGGTACACCAGGCCTGTCCTCAAAAGATTCAGCAGCAGCAAATTCAACTTCAACAAAAAATGCAGCAGTCACAGGTACAACACACACAGTTACAGAAACAACAAGTCCAGCAGCAGCAGCAGCAGCAGCAGCAACAGGTTCCACAGCAGCAGACTCAACAACAAACCCATCAACATGTACAGCATCACCACCACTCACAGATGCAACAGCAGCAGCAGCAGCAGCAGCAGCAACAACAACAACAACAACAACAACAACAACAGCCACACACTCAAACACAGCAACAGAATCCAGGACAAAAGCAACATTTCTCAGGACATCTACAGCAGCATTTACAGGGGCAACCACAACAAAGCCCTCAGGTACATCAGCAAAATCTACAAGGGCAACAGCAGAAACTTGGACAAGTGCAACAGCAGGAGAATTCATCAGTGATGCAGAAACAACAAAATCCACAACTGCAGCAACAACATAAATCTCAAGTTCATCCACAACACTCACAGGTGCAACAGCACCACCAAATTAAAGCACACCACCACCAAGTTCAACAGCAGCAACAAACACAGCTGAAAGTAAATCAGCATCAGCACCATGTGCAACAGCAGAATCACCAGAAAACTCAGCAGCAACAGCAACATCCACAACAGCAGCATCAACAACAGCAGCATCCACAACAACAGCAGCATCAGCAGCAGCAGCAGCAGCAGCAACAACAACAACAACAACAACAACAACAACAACAACAACAACAACAACAATCCCCACCACCACCGCCGCCACCGCCACCACCTCCACTGCCACCACCACACCAACATTCTCAGCAATATTCATATTCGCAACATAATGCACCCCCACCCCTGCGTCAACATCCCGAACAGTTGCAACAGCATTGCTCCCTCCGCCACCAAGAGCAACCTCAGCACCAAGACCAGCAATTCCAACAGATATCCAGGCCTGTGTCTAGTGTTAATAATGCAGTACTAAATCCTAACTTAACCATAGTAGCTGCTACAACTGTGTCAGGAAATGTAAGAAATTGCAGTGGCATCAGTGTTTCAGTTGGTGCCTCAACAGGAGCTTCTACATCAAGTAATGCTGGTGCTATGGCAGGAACTGGGAGTGGTCAGTCGTCTGCTCAAACAACGGTCATGGACAATACTCCACCAACCACTCCAGAGAGTATTATCTCAAATATATCAGATTCACCTAGAGGGTAAGGCTTTTTGACTGAAAATTTGAAAGAATTCTATGTATAGAATTGTGTATATTTTATTTTCTCTTAATATACAAGCATATGTATGTATTAAGTAAATTATCATCACCAGGGACACTGAAACAGCCAAGTTGGATGACTCTAGCAAGTCTGGCAGAGATTCATCTGAAGTTGAATTAGAATGTCTAGGCGACACCACCAAGCTTGATCAGTTTTCTGAAGGTAAAGTATTCACAGTGCATTAATGTTGGTAGAATTACTGACAATATGTTACACACAATATGTTACACAATATGTACATACCCCTCTGTGTTTTCTTCTATTTTCTTACTAGTTCTTGTTTATTTCCTGTTCTCTCCATGGGGAAGTGGAACAGAATTCTTCCTCCGTAAGCCATGCGTGTTGTAAGAGGCAACTAAAATGCTAGGAGCAAGGGGCTAGTAACCCCTTCTCCTTTATATACTACTAAATGTAAAAGGAGAAACTTTCGTTTTTCCTTTTGGGCCACCCTGCCTCGGTGGGATACGGCCGGTGTGTTAAAGGGACACAAGTGCAATTAAAGTGACATTTTATTGTGGCAATGTTTCACTCTCCAGGAGCATGACAAAGCTCCTGGAGAGCAAAATGTTGCTACAATACAACGTCACATTAGATGCACTTGTGTCCTTTTACCTAGCATATTTGCTGTGCATATTTCACACTGTAAATAATGTAGTAGGTTGGTAGACAGCAACCACCCAGGGAGGTACTACCGTTCTGCCAAGTGAGTGTAAAACGAAAGCCTGTAATTGTTTTACATGATGGTAGGATTGTTGGTATCTTTTTTTCTGTCTCATATACATGCAAGATTTCAGGTACATCTTGTTATTTCTACTTACACTTAGGTCACACTACATGTGCATGTACAAGCAAGTATATACACAGCCCTCTGGGTTTTCTTTTATTTTTTTACTACTTCTTGTTCTTTTCATCTTATTTCCATGGGAAAGTGGAGCAGAATTCTTCCTCCATAAGTCGTGCGTGTCGTAAGAGGCGACTAAAATGCCAGGAGCAAGGGGCTAGTAACCCTTTCTCCTGTATACATTACTAAAGTTATAAAGAGAAACTTCTGTTTTTCTTTTTGGGCCACCCTGCCTCAGTGGCATATGGCCAGTTTGTTGAAGGAAGATGATTTGTAGTGCATATTTCACACTGTAAATAATGTAGTAGATTGGTAGACAGCAACCACCCTGGGAGATACTACTGTCCTACCAAATGAGTGTGAATCATAAGCCTGTAATTGTTTTGCATGATGGTAGGATTGCTGGTGTCTTTTTCTGTCTCATAAATATGCAGGGTTGCAGGTATGTCTTGCTACTTATACTTACACCTAGGTCTCACTACACATGTATGTACAAGCATATATATACTAACCCCTGTGAGTTTTCTTCTATTTTCTTCCTAGTTCTTGTTCTTGTTTATTTCTGCTTATCTCCATGGGGAAGTGGAACAGAATTCTTCCTCCGTAAGCTATGCATGTTGTAGAAGGCGACTAGATGCCGGGAGCAGTGGGCCAGTAACCCCTTCTCCTGTATAAATTACTAAAGAGAAGAACTTTATAAAATTGGGATGTTTGAATGTGCATGAATGTAGTGCAGATGATAAGAAAGAAGTGATTACAAAGGTTATGAATGAAAGGAAGTTGGATGTCCTGGCCCTAAGCGAAACAAAGCTGAAGGGGGTAGGGGAGTTTCAGTGGGGAGAAATAAATGGGATTAAGTCAGGAGTATCTGAGAGAGTTAGAGTTAAGGAACGGGTAGCAGTAATGTTAAAGGATCAGTTATTGAGAGAGAAGAGGGAATATAAATGGATAAATTCAAGGATTATGTGGATTAAAATAAGGGTCGGAGGAGTGTAGAGGAGAGAGAGAGATTTTGAGAGATGTTAAGCGAGTATGTAGGAACTTTTGAGCCAGGTGAAAGAGTAACTGTGGTAGGGGACCTAAATGCTAAAGTAGGAGGAGCATTTAGAGAGGGTGTGGTAGGTAAGTTTGGGGTGCCAGGTGTAAATGATAATGGGGAGCATTTGATTGAAATTTGTATAGAAAGGGGTTTGGTTATAGGTAACATATATTTTAAGAAAAAGAGGATAAATAAGTATACAAGATATGATGTAGGGTGAAATGACAGTAGTTTGTTGGACTACATGTTTATCAAGGGGCCACAGATATATCAGATCACTTTTTAGTTGTAGCTACTGTTAGAGTAAAAGGTAGATGGGATACAAGGAAAATGGAAGCAGGAAGTTAGAGATAAGTGAAGGTTTATAAACTAAAGGAGAAGGCAGTTAGGATAAGATATAAATAACTGTTGGAGGACAGATGGGCTAGTGAGAATACAGGCAATGGGGTAGAAGATGTATGGGGTAAGTTTAAGAATATAGTGTTACTGTTCAGCAGAAGTTTGTGGTTACAGGGAGGGAAGAAGAGTGACTGGTGGAATGATGATGTAAAAAGAGTAGTAAGAGAAAAAGTTAGCATATGAGAGGTTTTTACAAAGTAGAAGTAATGCAAGGTGGGAGGAGTGTATGGAGAGAAAGAGAGGTTAAAAGAGTGGTGAAGCAATGTAAAAAGAGAGCAAATGAGAGAGTGGGTGAGATGTTATCAACAAATTTTGTTGAAAATAAGAAAAAGTTTTTGAGTGAGGTTAATAATTTGAGAAATACTAGGGAAAGAATGGATTTGTTAGTTAAAAATAGGAGAGGAGAGTTAGAGGTATCGGGAAGATGTCGGGAATATTTTCAGGAATTGTTAAGTGTTTATGAAGATAGGGAAGCTGTGATTTCATGTATAGGGCAATGAGGAATAACATCTTATAGTAGTGAGGAAGAACCAATTGTGAGTGTGGGGGAAGTGTGTAGAGCACTGAGTAGAATGAAAGTGGGTAAAGCAGCTGGGATTGATGGGATATAGATGGAAATGTTAAAAGCAGGTGGGGATATAGTTTTGAAGTGGTTGGCATTTTTATTTAATACAGTGGACCCTTGACCAACGATTTTAATCCATTCCAGAGAGCTTGTCCTTATCCAAATTTATTTTCTCCATAAGAAATAATGGAAATCCAATTAATCCATTCCAGACAGCCAAAAGTATTAAAAAAATAATTTTTTTACATGAAATATACATTTCCCAACAAAGAAAAGAATGAGACATGCACAATAAATACATGACACGTTTATTGATGAGTGATGAGACACTGTTTTACTTGAACACTCTGGGATTTTCAAAGTGATACACAAGTAAAGGCTTCACTTTGCAATCCCCACTAGCATTACAACAAAACATGAGAGTTATCCTCTCTTTCATAGGCTTGTGTCCTGGGAGTGTCTTTTCCTCCTGAGTAATGTAGGTCCTCTTTGGCATTTTCTTCCAGAACAGGCCAGTTTCATCACAATTGAACACTTGTTGGGGTTGGAATTTTTCAGCTTTGCCCTGCCTTATCACACTGTGTATGCCACTATGATTCTTAAATCTCACAAACCAACCTTTGCTGGCCTTAGATTCACTAATATGAGCACTAGTTCCAGGTATTTTTTCCTGTTCACCTGGGTGTTAGTTGACTGGTGTGGGTCGCATCCTGGGGAACAAGATTAAGGACCCCAATGGAAATAAGTTTGACAGTCCTCGATGACGCACTGACTTTCTTGGGTTATCCTGGGTGGCTAACCCTCTGGGGTTAATTGCTTCTCAGTAATTGTTTCTCGTTAAGCCACACCAACAACACTCCACATCTTCGAGGAGTACAGCTGATGGTGGTGCAGCAGCAGCTGACCGTGGTGCAGCAGCAGCTGACGGTGGTGCAGCAACAGCAGCAGCTGACCATGGTACAGCAGCAGCTGACCATGGTACAGCAGCAGCTGACGGTGGTACAGCAGCAGCTGATGGTGGTGCAGCATGAGCACCAGCAGCTGCTGGTGGTGCAGCAGTAGCTGACCGTGGTACAGCAGCAACTGACGGTGGTGCAGCAGCTGATGGTGGTACAGCAGCAACTGACGGTGGTACAGCAGCAGCAGGTGACGGTGGTACAGCAGCAGCAGCTGATGGTGGTACAGCAGCAGCAGCTGATGGTGGTACAGCAGCAACTGACGGTGGTGCAGCAATAGCTGACCGTGGTACAATAGTAGTATTTCGATAGTATTTCTCACCCATTTTGCCACAGGGTTGGCACTAGAAGCTTTCTTTGGGCCCATGGTGGTTTATTTAGCAGTTAAAAGCACTGAAAACAATGGAATAATACAAAATATATCACATGAATGCGCGAAACTGTCCGCCCTGGCTTGTAAACAATGGCACACTAGCTGAAGGCAGGGCAGCTTAGGCGCTCAGGCTGGACGGACAGGCAGACGCATTCAGGATGAATTTCCTTACCCGAGTTTTTCATCATTGGTCGAGCCAATATTTTTTACGCAAAAATGCATCGTTGCCTGATTTTATTGTTAGTCGATGCCATCATTGGTCGAGGGTCCACTGTATATGGAAGTGGGTAAGGTACCTAGAGATTGGCAGAAAGCATGCATAGTTCCTTTGTATAAAGGCAAAGGGGACAAAAGAGAGTGTAAAAATTATAGGGGAATAAGTCTGTTGAGTATACCTGATAAAGTGTATGGCAGAGTTATTATTGATGGAATTATGAGTAAGACAGAGAGCAGGATAACAGATGAACAAGGAGGCTTTAGGAAAGGTAGGGGGGTGTGTAAACCAAGTGTTTGCAGTGAAACACATAGGTGAACAGTATTTGGATAAGGCTGAAGAAGTTTTTGTGGCATTTATGGATTTGGAAAAGGCATATGATAGGGTGGATAAGGGGGCAATGTGGCATATGTTGCAAATGTATGAAATAGGAGGTAGGTTATTGAAGGCAGTTAAAAGTTTTTAAGAGGATAGTGAGGCTCAGGTTAGAGTATGTAGGCGAGAGGGGGATTATTTCCCAGTAAAAGTAGGCCTTCGACAAGGATGTGTGATGTCACCATGGTTGTTTAATATATTTATAGCTGGAGTAGTAAGAGAAGTGAATGGTTGGGTGTTTGCAAAAGGTGTGGGGTTAAAAGATAAAGAATCTAACACAAAGTGGGAGTTGTCACAGTTGCTCTTTGCTGATGACACTGTGCTTTTGGGAGATTCTGAAGAGAAGTTGCAGAGGTTGGTTGATGAGTTTGGTAGGGTATGTAAAAGTGAATATAGGAAAGAGTAAGGTGATGAGGATAGCAAAAAAATTAGGTAATGGAAGATTGGATATCAGATTGGATGAAGAGAGTATGGAGGAGGTGAATGTGTTCAGATATTTGGGAGTGGATGTGTCAGCATGTGGGTCTATGAAGCATGAGGTTTATAACTATAGTGTAAGCATTCCTCTAGCAAGACAGTGATTGAATGAATGATAAAAAAAATTCGTTTTTGGGCCACCCTGCCTTGGTGGGAAATGGCTAATGTGTTAATTTGAATGTCCAGGCAGGCCCTGGTTATACTGTACAAGTGGGGCCTGCCTGTACATTCAAATGAGAAAAATCCATACAACTTTTGCAAATACAGCTGCATGCATTCACAAGGACTCTTATCTTTTAACATTATTAACAATATACAGTGCTTGTTACGGAATTATGCCGGGTGAGCGCCCCTGCATAATGCTGTGATGAAATTCAAAGGCCTACCATACAGGGGGGTCTTATTTTGTCGGTGCATTCTGCTGGGTAGTGGCCATTAGAATGACGTTACAGCCTAACGCCACACTTCACAGTGACTTCTCATTGCTCGCGTGGCTGCCATGGTGAGAGCAACTGTTGCACTGTTGTCTCTCATCCGTCCCATCTTTTGTCTGGTGTTCCCTAGGGTTTTGGGGCTATACATCTTTGATTATGGGGTTTAGGATATTGGCAGTTTGGAGGAACATCTAAGCTGTCGTATCTGGTGCCTCTGCAAAGACAGTGATTACGTATGAATGATGGTGAAAGTGTTGAATTATGAAGAAAGTTTTTTCTTTCTTTCTTTTTGGGTCATCCTGCCTCAGTGGGAAATAGCCGACGTGTTAAAAAAAAAAATCTACAAACCAGAAACTGTTACATTAAATTGCATATGCAGTAGAAAACCTTAAGTTACATAATCGCAGCTCAAGTTTTCAATATTAAAAATTCAGTTTTTTTATTTGTAATAAAAGCATGCCCATTTCCATTAGGGTGCGTGGGAGCAGAACTTATTTCTGTTGGTGTTACACATTACCGATAAGGAATGCCATGGCAGGCAGGAGACCCATTATCACAGTAATCCCTTGATGTAACGGACTTCGGAAATGTATGACAAAATTTGCTAGATTAACCAAGACAGAAATGACACACAGTGCCCTTCGGTTATAGAATTATCAGTTATTGTTTCACTCACAGCAAAACAATGTCATCTCTACCCACCACAACAATCAGTAACCAGAGGATTTACTATACATCATACTTTCAAAGTCTAATACAACAGAATACATAAGAACTGTACATAATATTGTCATAAATTATCAACTTGCACTTAATAATTTAACTGGACTCCTGAGGATTACCTGGTCTTGAGTGTGAGGAAATCCCTGCTTCTCTAGTGGCTCTTGAATCTGGCTCCACAAATCCCGATGCAACTGCTAGATTGGAATCCCAACAGGATGCACCTTGGTCTGCAACCAAAAGAACTACATCAATACTTATCATAAGTCCTTGTCATTATGATGACTTTGTGACATGGATCATAATCAAGAACTACACTGCTCAGCACATGATGAAAGAAAGCTTCCCTACAAATGCATTTGATAAGACTTTTCTACTAATGCTCAAAGTACAAGCATATTTATCTTCCATCCATGACAATGCATGTAAATATTACAGGAATTATAGCTCAAATCATAGGGCTTCACAAAGCTGGGCACCAGATGAAAGAAATAGTGGAGAATGTTAGTGTGGGTGAGCGTTTGGTGAGGAACTGGGTGCAGCGTTTCAAGGTTGGTGGCAGTGTTGAGTTACCATCTACCAAACCTCGGCCTGGCCCCTCCAAGAAAACATCTGTTCATACCTTAACTGTGTTAAAGAAGCAGTTACTCTCTTACTACTTTATTTTTACAGCAAAAGAAGATAAAAAGGGTGAAGGAGATTAGTAATAGTTATGAATAAGAACTTACAAGCATTCATTCATTTTTTTTTTTTCTTTTTTTTTTTTGCAATTTGCTGGCTGTCTCGCACCAAGTAGTGACCCAAAAAAGGCACTGTCACCATCTTTCACACTAGCACCATCTTACCAGAGGCACGCAAATATGACAGTTCAGACATCTCTCCAAACAACAGGTATCTCAAACCCCTCCTTTAGAGTGCAGGTCCTGCAGTGTTACAGGAGAGGAGAGGATAGAGGCAGTTGGATATAGTGAAAGAGAGTGCACTTTATGTAATTACCTAATTGAATTTTTATGGGGAGAAGGGAAGTAAGATCTGACTCTTGATCCCTACTATCACTTTTTGTTTGGACACTGGCACTCATAATGACTGGATTGTGCAAATAGGTTTCCCTGGATGCTGACATCTTGATTTTCTTAAGATACATAGTTGTTCATACTCTGCATTGGTTAAATCATTGTAGGATTTTTTCATAATGGCTTTTTGTCACTTTTTACCTTTACATTATTCCTCTTACAGTATTCTTATATATTTAAGTAATGGGTTAAAAGGATTTGAATGTGCTTTGATAATCTACAATCATCCCTCCAAACATTATAGTGCTTTAATGTAATTTAACTTTCTCATTTATTCATGACTGCTATATTTCAGACTCCAACACTATGGATAGTACCCTAGGCAGTGAACCTCGGCGCCGTGTTAGGTTAAATCCACCAGTCAAGCGTCAGCATGAAGGGCATCTTGCTCAAGTTATTATGGCTGATGGAGAGGGCTCTGAAACAGAAGAGGGCCCTTCCACTCCAGCTGTCCCAAAGAGGCGACGCAGAGGTCCTAGAGCTCGAGCTAGTAATGACCCTGAGGATGAAGAAGGCACCAGGAAAGGCAGCTGCCAGGGAGCATTCATTGGACGCAGGCGGCGACGGCATTCATCATCACGTGGAGGTAAAGGTGTGTAGTGTTCTAGATAATGTGCAATACATTGCTTTAACCCCTAATTCTGGGTGCAATACATTGCTTTAACCCCTAATTCTGGGTGCAACACATATGTACATTTTACTGGCCCACTGATGCACATTGTATATACAGATAGGCCTCTTATAACAAATTTAGGTAGCACATTTTAATTAGAACACTAATCTTTTTTGTTTTACGCTTCAGCCGTTTCCCACCTAGGCATGGTGACCCAAAATGAAAGAAAAATAAATTTATATCAAATTTATATCCCAAAATTATTAGAACGTGGATTTAGCTTATGTTTAACATGGCTGAATTGAAAAAAATTGAATTTCAGTTGGTTCCACTCAGCAAATTTTCCCCTATGTGCTAGAAAGTTGGGGAAAAGTTTGAAATTGGGCTGAATCCTGCATGGAAAACTTCCCTCCTCACTCTCAGCATCTCTTGGGTGATGATTGTGTTAGTGATAGAATTTGATGGTAGCAGGAACAGTAATAAATACTACTGTCATAAATGATGGTGAAAGGCAGTGATAGAGGGTGTTATGTGGTGTTAGTTGTAATAGGTGATAGATGGTATTAGGTGGTGAGTGGTAATAGGTAATAGATGGTGTTAGGTGGTGGTAGTTTTGCTAAGTGGTCATAAGGTGCTGTTGATGGTGATAGGTGGTGATAGTGCTGGTAGGACAGATTACATCATCTTTACCTTGCTACTACTACTGCTGTCTACAATATATTCTCCTCTATTTGACTGATGAAGCCTACCACACAGGCAAAATGTTTAAACACTTAAGATAACCAGCTGTTGCACGTGTCTTAACCTTTGTACAGGAGTTTTAAAGGTAGATATGATGCAACTATATAAACACAGCTGGCTGGAAGTTAAGATGGAAGCTAAAAGAGTGTTTCATATTCTCACAAACTTTGATAACTTATTACAAAACTAGGTGCTCCTTAAGTTCTCAACTTCGAATAAACATTGAATAAGCATTTGAAAATTTTTCTCCAGAACAATAGAAAACAAAGTTTGAGAGAGTAATTAATTGTTCTGGAGTAAACCTTATTAAGTTAATGTTTACTCTGGTTTAACCATTGTCGTCAACATAATTCCTGTAATATTTATCATTGTCGTGGGTGGAAGAGAAATATGCTTGTACTTTGAGCATTAGTAGAAATGTCTTACTGAATGCATTTGTAGGGAAGCTTTCTTTCATCATGTGCTGAGCAGTGTAGTTCTTGATTATGATCCATGTCACAAAGTCATCATAATGACAAGGACTTATGATAAGTATTGATGTAGTTCTTTTGGTTGCAGACCAAGGTGCATCCTGTTGGGATTCCAATCTAGCAGTTGCATCGGGATTTGTGGAGCCAGATTCAAGAGCCACTAGAGAAGCAGGGATTTCCTCACACTCAAGACCAGGTAATCCTCATGAGTCCAGTGAAATTATTAAGTGCAAGTTGATAATTGATGACAATATTATGTACAGTTCTTATGTATTCTGTTGTATTAGACTTTGAAAGTATGATGTATAGTAAATCCTCTGTTTATTGATTGTTGTGGTGGGTAGAGATGACATTGTTTTGCTGTGAGTGAAACAATAACTGATAATTCTATAACCGAAGGGCACTGTGTGTCATTTCTGTCTTGGCTGATCCAGCAGATTTTGTCATACATTTCCAAAGTTTGTTAAATCAAAGGATTACTGTGATAATGGGTCTCCTGCTCCCATGCACCTTAATGGAAATAGGCATGCTTTTATTACAAATGAAAACCTGAATTTATAATAAAGAAAATGTGAGCTGTGATTGTGCAACTTAAGGTTTTCTACTCCATATTCAATTTAATATAACAGTTTCTGGTTTGTAGATTTTTTTTTTTTTAACACGTCGGCCATTTTCCACTGAGGCAGGGTGACCAAAAAAAAAAAAAGAAAAAACATTCTTCATAATTCAACACTTTCACCATCACTCATACATAATCACTGTCTTTACAGAGGCACTCAGATACGACAGCTTACATGTTCCTCCAAACTGCCAATATCCCAAACCCCTCCCTTAAAGTGCAGGCATTGTACATCCCATTTCCAGGACTCTAAGTCCAGCTAACTAGTTTCTCTGAATTCCTTCGTAAAATATTACTCTGCTCACACTCCAACAGCTTGTCAGGTCCTGAAAACCATTCATCTCCATTCACTTCTGTCTAATACGCTCAAGCACGCTTGCAGAAAGTTCAAAACCCTCGCCCACAAAATGTCCTTTACCCCCCTCCCTCCATCCTTTTCAGGGACGACCCCTACCCTACCCTGCCTGCCTTCCTCACAGATTTATACACTCTTCAAGTCATTCTACTTTGTTCCATTCTCTCTAAATGACCAAACCACCTCAGCAGCCTCTCTTCAGCCCTCTGACTAATACTTTTATTAACTCCACACCTCCTAATTTCCACACTATGAATTTTTTGCATAATATTTACACACACATTGCCCTTAGACACGACATCTCCACTGCCTCTAGCTGACTCCTCGCTGCAGTA
Organism: Cherax quadricarinatus; assembly: GCF_038502225.1. Lineage (NCBI taxonomy): Eukaryota > Metazoa > Arthropoda > Malacostraca > Decapoda > Parastacidae > Cherax > Cherax quadricarinatus. Next base: position 70,036,777 of record NC_091294.1, on the reverse strand, counting down.
TTTACAACCCATGCTTCACACCCACATAAGAGTGTTGGTACCAGTATTCTCTCCTACAATCCCTTCTTTGCTGCCATGGATAACGTTCTTCGTCTCCACAGATACCTCAGTGCCCCACTCACCTTTTTTCCTTCATCAATTCTGTTGTTAACCTCATCCTTCATAAACCGATTTGCTGACAAGTCAACTCCCAAATATCTGAAAACATTTACTTCTTCCACACTCCCTCCCTCCAGTGTGATATCCAATTTTCCTTTATCTAAATCGTTTGATACTCTCATCACCTTATTCTTATCTATGTTCACTTTAAATTTTCTTCGTTTACACACCCTCCCAAACTCATCCACTAACCTTCGCAACTTTTCTTTAGAATCCCCCAAAATCACAGTATCATCAGCAAAAAGTGTGTCAACTCCCATTTTGTATTTGATTCCCCATTATTTAATCCCACCGCTCTCCCCAACACCTTAGGATTTACTTCTTTTACAACCTCATCTATAAATATTTTACACAACTATGGTGTCATTACACATCCCTGTCTAAGACCTTCTTTTACTGGGAAGTAATCTCCTTCTCTCCTACACATATTAACTTGAGCCTCACTATCTTCATAAAAACTCTTTACAGTGTTTACTAACTTGCTACCTATTCCATACACTTGCAACATCTGAATTATCTGATATTACAGTTCACTGTACTGTTTATTATTAAATGACTGTCATGTTCAAGTGAAGGAATCCACCAAGCTAGGTAATTTAAGCTGAAATCTTGAGTAGCCTTAAAATTATTTTGGACAACTCAAGAGTGAGAAGAGTGAAATTTGAGAAGGACTTACCTTGTATAGGCCAGTAGATCTTTTGCATTGCTCTTCCATTCTGTTCTTATATGGCTTGTACATTCAGTCATTAACCCCTTGACTGTCGAAATCCCAAATCTTGAGGTGTCTCCTGGTATCGAAAAATTAAAAAAAAAAAAAAAAATCTTACGAAATGATAGAGAATCTTTTCACGATGGTAATGACACCATAAGAACGAAATTTGATGGGATGTAGAACTTATGGAATTACGCTCTCGCAAAGTTAGCGGCCTCGGTGATATTTACGAATCCGCAATTTCACCCATTTTGAGCCCTATTTTCGGCTAATTCCATTGTTCCAGTCAACCAAACTCACACCTATTTCTTTAGAACTCCATTTGTTCTATCGATTGACTATGAGAAGCTGCCCATTTACCGATTTCAACTACCCAATAATGTGGTCAGAAATTTGCAATTTGGCCGGTTTCATGCAAATTAAAAAATATGCCAATTTCAAAATAGGGTCCAGAATGAACAGTGCAGACATTCCTGGCTCTAAAATAACATTTTCTTTGTTCATCAGTCACGTCTCCAGGCCCCTCTGATATTACTCTTGCTTTCTATTTTGAATTTTTATTCAAACAAAAAATAGAAGATTTACTGTTATGCAGACTACTACAATACTGTAATAATTGTATAAATAACATCAGCCCATTCATGACTGCATATTCGAATGGCTACTTGGACATTTATTGGACAATGACATCATTTGTTTACTTTTGAACATCGGCAAAAATTAAACATTTCCCTTACTTTGAGCTCCATTTCAAGGTTCTTTTCATAGTAAAATCAATCAAAATCACCTCTATTTCTATATGTTTTCCATTCTATCAAATGAGACCAAGAAAACAAGAATACAACCATAAATACTTTACGAAAATACACCACAAAGTCAGCGTTTTAATCCAAAAAAATGGTTGGAGTTTTTTTTTTTCTCATTATGCACTGTGTGCTGCAGGATTTTTTATATATGGTGCACACTGACCACACAGACCCATTCTCTCACATGTGGGCCTACCAGCTTTCTCCTTCTTGATTTGAAGCCACTAGAATTTTTGAGTGTATATATACGTCAAACTCGGTGGCTCGTAAGATGTATATATACGACCAAAACAGTCAAAGGGTTAAAGATCTAGTGGGCCTACTGCAATGCTCAGTTACCCGGGAATGTTGATTTGAGGATTGAGTATGATGTGGGTGAAGGGGGCAAGGTTAAATTAAAAGCCCCTCTGCTGATGTGGTTCTCTTAAACACTGTTAAGTTCAGCCTGTTCTCAGTTCGTGAGATGTGAGTAAAGTGTTCCTGTACACCATACAAGCATTTTCATTGTTGATACAACAGGCGTACTTGTATTCATTAGCACGAGTCTTCGGTCTCTCCTAGTTTTCCCCTATGTATGCTTTGTCACAACCATTACAAAGGCTGGTATATACATCTTTGAAAAGTTTGTCAGTGGCTGTAGGAAGTGTCATTTTGAGTGGTAAAAGACAACCTTCACATTTGGGTCCACAAATGTAAAACTGCAGGAATTATCAAGGAGGAAACTTTGAATGCAAGGCTCTTTCTAGCCAGGCTCATCTTTTTTGAAGTAATAAAATAAGGGTTGAACTAATCATAAACCAGGGATTCATTCATCCATGCTGCCTCATTAGACCACCTGGTGTCCAGATTTTGTCTTTACCTTTTAACGTACTGTAATATTCTCCATGATAAATAACCCTGGGCTTCCATTCAAGATTGTTGCATTTTCTCACAGAATCAAGCTGAAGCAATCCTCAGTTGCCTCAAAACCAGGTGCAGATTTTTCTTGTCTGTTAATGGGAATTCTTGATGGCTTACACTTCCAGCACAGTTCTGTCTCAAAAGTATTAAACACTCACGACTGAAACCATCCTCAAAAATAATTTCCGCTAAGTCAGGAGGGTGACTTTCCATGACTCCGTGATCAGCTGATGCTCATCTCCAAAGCTCTGTTATGAAGCTGATTTTGAACAAACCATACCACGAGCGGGATTGAACCCACGGTCAGAGAGTCTCAAAACTCCAGATCGTTGCGTTAGCCACTGGACCAGCTAGCCACAATAAGATTCGTCCAACTAGGTATATTTCTACACCATAGGAAGGTTAGCATAGGCACCACTGTGACCACTGGAGATTCGTCTGTGAAAACTTGCATTTGTGGTCACAGTGGTGCCTATGCTATCCTTCCTATGGTGTAGAAATATACCTAGTTCGACGAATCTTATTGTGGCTAGCTGGTCCAGTGGCTAACGTGACGGTCTGGAGTTTTGAGACTCTCTGACCGTGGGTTCAATCCTGCCCATGGTATGGTTTGTTTGTAATCGTGTCATTACGATTTCGTGAGTCAAGCTGATTGTGCTTTTAAATCCCTCCAAGCATCCATCACAAAACGTACTCTTGTGAAGGCTTTTTTATCTTTCTTCATGCAGATTTATAGTAGGAAAGGGCTAAGTGGGGCCCTTTGATTGTTTTCTCCTCAATCCGTACATTCTGTAATTTTTCCACCTTGTGTAATTGTTAATATATACTAACATACTGAATATCCATGGGGAAGTGGAATAAGAATCTTTCCTCCGTAAGCCATGCGTGTTGTAAAAGTCAACTAAAATGCCGGTAACAATGAGCTAGTAACCCCTTTTCCTGTAAAGATTACTAAAAAGAATAAGAAGAAGAAAATTGTCAAAGTGGGAAGTCTGAATGTGCGTGGATGTTGTGCAAATGATATGAAAGAGATGATTGTGGATGTTATGAATGAGAAGAAGCTGGATGTCCTGGCTTTAAGTGAAACAAAGCTGAAGGGGGTGGGAGAGTTTCAGTGGAGAGGAATAAATGGGATTAGGTCAGGGGTTTCAAATAGAGTTAGAGCTAAAATAGGAGTAGCAATAATGTTGAAGGATAAGATATGGCAGGAAAAGAGGGACTATAAATGTATTAATTCAAGGATTATGTGGAGTAAAATAAAGGTTGGATGTGAAACGTGGGTTATAGAGTAGGTGTATATACACCGGAGAAGAGAGAAGTGTAGAGGAGAGAGAGATTTTGGGAAATGTTGAGTGAATGCATGGGGAGTTTTGAACCAAGTGTGAGAGTACTTGTGGTTGGGGATTTCAATGCTAAAGTGGGTAAAAATGTTGTGGAGGGAGTAGTAGGTAAATTTGGGGTGCCAGGGGTAAATGTAAATGGGGAGCCTTTAATTGAGCTATGTGTAGAAAAAGATTTGGTAATAAGTAATACATATTTTATGAAAAAGAGGATAAATATAGAAGGTATGACGTTGCAAGTAATGAAAGTAGTTTGTTAGATTATGTATTGGTGGATAAAAGGTTAATGGGTAGGCTCCAGGATGTACATGTTTATAGAGGGGCAACTGATATATTGGATCATTATTTAGTTATAGCTACAGTAAGAGTAAGAGGTAGATGGGACAAGAGGAAGGTGGCAACAACAAGTAGGAGGGAAGTGAAAGTGTATAAACTAAGGGAGGAGGAAGTTCGGGTGAGATATAAGCGGCTATTGGCAGAAAGGTGGGCTAGTGCAAAGATGAGTAGTGGGGGGTTGAAGAGGGTTGGATGAGTTTTAAAAATGCAGTATTAGAATGTGGGGCAGAAGTTTGTGGTATAGGAGGGTGGGGGCAGGAGGAAAGAGGAGTGATTGGTGGAATGATGAAGTAAAGGGTGTGATAAAAGAGAAAAAGTTAGCTTATGAGAGGTTTTTACAAAGCAAAAGTGTTATAAGAAGATCAGAGTATATGGAGAGTAAAAGAAAGGTGAAGAGAATGGTGAGAGAGTGCAAAAGGAGAGCAGATGATAGAGTGGGAGAGGCACTGTCAAGAAATTTTAATGAAAATAAGAAAAAATTTTGGAGTGAGTTAAACAAGTTAAGAAAGCCTAGGGAAAGTATGGATTTGTCAGTTAAAAACAGAGTAGGGGAGTTAGTAGATGGGGAGAGGGAGGTATTAGGTAGATGGCGAGAATATTTTGAGGAACTTTTAAATGTTGAGGAAGAAAGGAAGGCGGTAATTTCATGCATTGGCCAGGGAGGTATACCATCTTTTAGGAGTGAAGAAGATCAGAATGTAAGTGTGGGGGAGGTATGTGAGGCATTACGTAAAATGAAATGGGGTAAAGCAGGTGGAACTGATGGGATCATGACAGAAATGTTAAAATCATGGGGAAATATAGTGTTGGAGTGGTTGGTACTTTTGTTTAATAAATGTAGGTAGTAGGTTGGTAGACAGCAACCGCCCAGGGAGGTACTACCGTCCTGCCAAGTGAGTGTAAAATGAAAGCCTGTAATTGTTTTACATGATGGTAGGATTGCTGGTGTCCCTTTTTTCTGTCTCATGAACATGCAAGATTTCAGGTACATCTTGCTACTTTACTTACACTTAGGTTACACTTCACATACATGTACAAGCATATATACACGCACCCCTCTGGGTTTTCTTCTATTTTCTTTCTAGTTCTTGTTTATTTCCTTTTACCTCCATGGGGAAGTGGAACAGAATTCTTCCTCCGTAAGCCATGCGTGTTGTAAGAGGTGATTAAAATGCCAGGAGCAAGGGGCTAGTAACCCCTTCTCCTGTATATATTACTAAATGTAAAATGAGAAACTTTAGTTTTTTCTTTTGGGCCACCCCGCCTTGGTGGGATACGGCCAGTGTGTTGAAAGAAAGAAAGATGAAAGAGGGGAAGGTACCTAGGGATTGGCGGAGAGCATGTATAGTCCCTTTATATAAAGGGAAAGGGGACAAAAGAGACTGTAAAAATTATAGAGGAATAAGTTTATTGAGTATACCAGGAAAAGTGTACGGTAGGGTTATTATTGAAAGAATTAGTGCTAAGACAGGATGTAGGATTCTGGATGAGCAAGGAGGTTTCAGAGTGGGTAGGGTATGTGTAGATCAAGTGTTTACATTGAAGCATCTATGTGAACAGTATTTAGATAAAGGTAGGGAAGTTTTTATTGCATTTATGGATTTAGAAAAGGCATATGATAGAGTGGATAGAGGAGCAATGTGGCAGATGTTGCAAGTATATGGAATAGGTGGTAAGTTACTAAATGATGTAAAGAGTTTTTATGAGGATAGTGAGGCTCAGGTTAGGGTGTGCAGAAGAGAGGGAGACTACTTCCCGGTAAAAGTAGGTCTTAGACAGGGATGTGTAATGTCACCATGGTTGTTTAATATATTTATAGATGGGGTCGTAAAAGAAGTAAATGCTAGGGTGTTCGGGAGAGGGGTGGGATTAAATTATGGGGAATTAAATACAAAATGGGAATTGACAGTTACTTTTTGCTGATGATGCTGTGCTTATGGGAGATTCTAAAGAAAAATTGCAAAGATTAGTGAATGAGTTTGGGAGTGTGTGTAAAGGTAGAAAGTTGAAAGTGAACATAGAAAAGAGTAAGGTGATGAGGGCATCAAATGATTTAGATAAAGAAAAATTGGATATCAAATTGGGGAGGAGGAGTATGGAAGAAGTGAATGTTTTCAGATACTTCTTGGGAGTTGACATGTCGGCGGATGGATTTATGAAGGATGAGGTTAATCATAGAATTGATGAAGGAAAAAAGGTGAGTGGTGCGTTGAGGTATATGTGGAGTCAAAAAACGTTATCTATGGAGGCAAAGAAGGGAATGTATGAAAGTATAGTAGTACCAACAATCTTATATGGGTGTGAAGCTTGGGTTGTGAATGCAGCAGCGAGGAGGCGGTTGGAGGCAGTGGAGATGTCCTATCTAAGGGCAATGTGTGGTGTAAATATTATGCAGAAAATTCGGAGTGTGGAAATTAGGAGAAGGTGTGGAGTTAATAAAAGTATTAGTCAGAGGGCTGAAGAGGGGTTGTTGAGGTGGTTTGGTCATTTAGAGAGAATGGATTAAAGTAGAATGACATTGAGAGCATTTAAATCTGTAGGAGAAGGAAGGCGGGGTAGGGGTCGTCCTCGAAAAGGTTGGAAGGAAGGGGTAAGGGAGGTTTTGTGGGCAAGGGGCTTGGACTTCCAGCAGGCGTGCATGAGCGTGTTCGATAGGAGTGAATGGAGATGAATGGTATTTGGGACCTGACGATCTGTTGGAGTGTGAGCAGGGTAATATTTAGTGAAGGGATTCAGGGAAACCTGTTATTTTTATATAGCCGGACTTGAGTCCTGGAAATGGGAAGTACAATGCCTGCACTCTAAAGGAGGGGTTCGGGATATTAGCAGTTCGGAAGGATATGTTGTGTATCTTGTATGTATATGCTTTTAAACTGTTGTGTTCTGAGCACCTCTGCAAAAACAGTGATTATGTGTGAGTGAGGTGAAAGTGTTGAATGATGATGAAAGTATTTTCTTTTTGGGGATTTTCTTTTTGGGTCACCCTGCCTCAGTGGGAGATGGCCAAATTGTTAAAAAAAAAAATACTGAATGCTGAGTCTCTTCTTATTCTCATTGTTTCAGGTTACATAAATTGTTAAGCATACCTAAAACTAACACTCCTCAAGACAGTAATAAAAACATGCTTATTCTTCTTGACACTACCATCACTAGTATTCCTGTTGGGTACCATGATTAATATCCAGAAGAGAGATGAGGTAATGAAAATGTCCTTAGTTGTATGATTAAGTAAGTTATTCAGGTACAGGTACACAAATACAGTTACATAAATTATCCTATAGTATAGCACCATATGTATAGATTAATAAAGTAGTTTGGCAGACATCAACCACCCAGGGAGGTACTACCATGCTGCCCAGTGAGTGTAAAATGGAAGCCTGTATTTGTTTTTACATGATGATAGGATTGCTGGTGTCTTTTCTGTCTCATAAACATGCAAGATTTCAGGTATGTCTTGTTACTAATACCTAAACTTAGGTCACACTACCAGAGGCGTTGCTAGGGTTGGTGTCACCCAGGGTGGCATCTTTGGTGTCACCCCTATAAAATCCAAGGGCGGGGGGATGGGGAGAGTAAACTCCAGTTATGTCACTACTGCATTACCAGCGACAAATGTTTAACAATGAGAACATTTAAGCGCCATAAACTGAACAGGAGAATACTTCTCAACTTTATTAATGATAAAATAAATAATCGTAGTAATATTGAGGAAACATAAACTCAAATATCACTTTGAGTACAGCTAACACATCCTACATTTATTATTCTTCAACAATGCCAAAAAAAAAAAAAAATTGAAAAAGAAAAAATTGCAATGTCAGAGAAACACTAGTTCCGATCTGACCTTGAGTACAGGTAACATCTCAGTGAATCAGATCATACATTTTCTTGCCTTCAATCCTGCAAAATCATCTATCACCTTATCAAAATCAATGCTGTCAACTGACCCATTTTCTATGGATAACATTGCTATGTCAGAGATTCTGGATCAACTCATTGTGGACTGTAAATAGTTTTTAATCAGCTTCAACTTGGAGAAACTTCTTTCACAAGAAGCCACAGAAACACATATAGTAAGGAACAGCCTCAGGCAGAGTGTCAGATTTGGAAGAAATTCAATGAAATCCCATTCAACTATGAATGTTAATACATCCAGTGCAGTCCAGTGCTTAACTTTTTCAAAATCAACATCAGCAGCTTGCAGGTGCCTCCTTAGTCTTGGTATTTCAAGCATGAGCTCATTCTTGCATATTTCATTATAGAAGACTGAGAGTCTTGAAGCCATCACCTCCAATTCTTCTTCAGTAGCTTGTACAAGATTCTTTGTTTGAATGACCACAAACATGGCTGCCACATCCTTGATTGCTTTTGATCGTATCTCGAGTTCATTATGAAAACAATCAATGCACTCCAACATCGCCCTCTTGTTTTCTTCCTGTAGAGTGAGTCCGGAATCTCTTGCCTGCTCCCCTGCCATCCTTTTCTTTAACCTGATTCTTCTCTCTGTTGGAAATCCATACTTCTCACCTTTCAAAAGTGCCTGTTGTATTGAATTTTCCATTATGCGATCTTGCCCTTCATGCAAAACTAATCGCAGTGCCTCTAGCTTCACCACCACTTTGTCAAGAGTTAAATCCTTAGTCTGCAAGCACTGCTGTGCAAGCTGAACTTCCCGAAGTATGTCACGCCAGAAATACAGATAACACAGAAATGTGAAATCGCACACAGCAGGAGAAGACCTTGTGCTGCTTCTCTTGTATCCAAATTTTCCCGTGGATTGCAAAGAGCTTCAATCGCTGCCACAAATTTCTCGAAAGATTCCACTGCTGGTTTCACTGCATTGTAATGAGAACTCCATCTTTTTGTTGATAATCTTTTCAAAGAGACTGCAGTATGGTCCATTAATACATCCCATCGATGGGTGGAGGCGGCAAAGAATGTATACACTGACTCAAGACTGCCAAAAAATTTTACACATGATGAATTCTCGGCAAAAGAATGCTGACCACACAAGTTCAATGAATGGTCCACACAACCACTGAAAATTGCCTTCTTGTTCTTTTCTTTAAGAATGGCTTGTACACCTCCATGGACCCCAGCCATGGTGGCAACATTGTTGTATCCCTGAGCAGGGCACAGCAGTAAGTCCAGTCCATCACTTTCCGGCTTTTTCAGGATATCAGAACTGATATCAGCAGCTTTTTTGCCCTTCAAAGGAAAAAAAAACAAGAAAAACTTCCTTCACTTGAACTCTTCCATCCTCCATTTGCACGTACCTGATAACTTCTGACATTTGGTTAGTGTGTGTCACATCTGGTGTACGTCAAACATAACGCTGTAGTATACAGCTCTCTTGATATCAATAACAAGTTTCTCTTTGACTCGATTTGCCAGAGCACTTAAAAACTCATTTTGAGTTGATGGTGAGAGATACAAAACTGATGACCTGTGTTCACTTGAGCTGCACTTCAGTCTCATTAGGTGCTCTTTTAGCACAGGATCATACTTACCTATTAATTCAACCATCTCAAGAAAGTTTCCTCTATTTGATGAGAATTTGTCCTCCCTGTGGCTGCGAAATGCTAAGTTCTGTTTAGCCAGAAACAGTGTAATGTCGAGCAACCTTTAAAATATTTCCTTCCACCTTTTCTTCTGGATTTCCATTGAAACAATTATTTCTGCATCTATGGTTTTGTTCACCCTTAAACCGGTTGCCATGGTTTTCCCAATTCTCGAGGCAACGTAGGTGTTCATCAGAAGTTTCATGATTATGCACTTTTGGGTTCAGCTTCCACCATATATGAAACCCAGTCACAGACTTTGATGTTATACTTGTAACACCAGAGGTAAACAATCTACAGCAGTAACAGTATAATTTCCCATTGACTGGCGAGTATACCATCCATGATTGCAAAAATTTCTTGCCATTCTGCATCTGTTTGTAGAACCATTCTTTAGAAAGCTGATGCTCATTGCCTTTTGCATTTTTTCTCTTTGTAACACGAAAAGGGCCATCCTTGTTCTGATAAACATAACTACCTCTTTTGATGATTTCAATCCTGAAATGGTCTGGAACTGGAATTTTCCAAGAAGAAACGTCACACATCGATGCTAACTCTCGCAGACACTCATTCCCTTCATTCCTCTCGCTTATATTACCATTGTCGGAGTCAAAATCGGCATCAGTGTTATCAGTAAGATCATGACTAAAATCATTTGATGAACTCAGGCCATTATTGGGTTTCTTGAGATACTGAACCATTGACTCAGCCATTTTTCACATTAGCTGAACTTTTTCATTTTGTTGACATCCACGAGGCCTCTTCAATTTATGCATTCCATGAGGCATGATATATATCAATGATCTGAAAAAAGAATGCCAGGCTCACCGTTTTGGTTCTACTGAATATTCGGTAATTTTTAATGGTGACAAAGAAATAAATGGAGCCAATTCTATTGTCCTATTGAGGATGAAATGAAGTTAGGAAATGAAATAAGTGGGTTAAGTGCAGATGAAATTAAGACTAACCATTAATAACTGTTGTTTCATGATTGCATTAATTTTTTTCACTAGAACCTAATTTGGATATTTAACTCACTCTAACCAGAATGAGACCAAAGCAGAAAAAATTAAGCCTACTTTCCAATGAATTGGAAAAAATAATCATAATGGTCATTATGGATGTAATACTATGTGTACCATAGGCCCTATAGGCTTTACTCCACAAGGATTGGTAACAACAACGCATGGTTAAAATGGATATCAATAAATAACAAAAAGGCACAATACCGTGACTGGAGCAGTACACAAATAACCCGCACACAGGAGAGAGGAGCTTACGATGACGTTTCAGTCCGACATAGACCATTTACAAAGTCACACTAACAAAAAGCAGAGGAGGCAGTATATATAGGCCAACAGACAGCGACGGGACAAGAGAGGTAGTAGGAAAGGAGGAAGAGAGGTAGTCATAGAGGTAATAGTAGTATAGTGGAGCGAATCAAATAATAAGAAAGAGGAGCACTGCAAGGGAGCTAGGGGCCCACAAAAGGTAGGAACAGAATCACAGAGGGAGTGGGGGAAATAATAATAATGGACAAAATACTCAAGGTAGAAGAAAGAAAACCCAAAGGAGAAAGAGGAAAGGAGAAGGGGGAAAAAAGAATCGGGTTAAGTCACGGGTGTTCTGAAGTTTGGAGCATTTTACACTGTAATGGGAAAGGAAGGCATCTTCAGAGACGAAGCCAAGACTAAGATTCATACAAAGAAAGGTATGTAAGATGCATAGGCAACAGATAGTTCCAGGCTATGGAACAGAACATCTCCAGGCTGAGGGACTGATAACCTCAAATCTACGACTTCAAGGGTAATGGACTATTTACATCGTCTTCACATCTCTACTGCTCCTGCCTAATTTCTGTACACGACTGAAGAACTGAAGAAGCCTACTGTGTAGGCAAAACGTTTCGGAATAAAGTTGCCTAACTGTTGTCTGTGTCTTACCTACCAACCTGTCAGTATTGTATACCATTTTGATATTCACTCATACAAGGAAAGTTGTGTATGTAGATGACATCTTTGCTCTTTGTCCTGATGACTCTAGCCACTGTGTAGCTTCATCAGTACAATACAAAGTGGGCCAACAGGCCTGCTGCAGTGTTCCTCCTTTCTTATGTTCTTATGTTATATAAGTGTCTCAATCTTCAGTGGCAATCTAATTCCTTGCTTCCTTTCCTTATTGTTAATATCCACCTCTCAGATGCAGGTTTTGGTTTTTCCATGTAGCACAAGCCTATGTACAGTGGCATATACATTCACTACTGTGATAAATGGTTTGAAAACTGACAAGTTGAAGATTGAGACACTTGTGGGAATCATTATTAAGGAAACATTTCGCCACACAATGGCTTCTTCAGTCCAATACAAAGTAGAGAGGGGCAACGTTTCACTTTCCAGGAACTTTGTCAAGCTGATACAAACAATACATGGACACAGAGGGTATATATATGCTTTGAGTGAGGTGTAGTACAAGTAGAGGTAGTAGTAGTTTAAGTTGTTTTTATGTTCTTATACATGTGGTGGAAAAGCTTTGGGTAGGGATAGTTTTGATAAGGACCTGCCTTGTATGGTCCAGTAGGCCTTCTGCAGTGTTCTTTCATTCTTATGTTCTTACGTACCATGGTTATTTCAACATTTCATGAATGTCAGTCCTCACCCGTTCATATATCTTGATTCATGATATCACCAATAAGCAAAAGTAAAGGCAACATTTAGGCAACTTTATTTCGGAATAAAGTTGCCTAAATGTTGCCTTTGTGTCTTACCTACCAACCTGTCGGTATTGTATACCATTTTGATATTCAAGCAAAAGTAAAGCTCAAAATATGATAATCACCTGACCCTATGTCTGTTTAATCCAGCCACATATACACCTAGACCAAACTCACTGGTGGGAGGTGCAGCAGACACAGTATGTTACATCACTGATGACTGATCATAGTGATGCCAGGGCAATTAAGGGTTTTTCCAAAACATCATAAATAAAATTATCGATTTATCATAGTTTATCATATAGCGTCGTTGATTTTCCTTATATAGGCCTATTTTTTCTCTGTAATCATATTATAGGCTATATAGAAACAGGATTTTTCTCTTAGGTTGCTGCAGCACTGCCTAGTATGGGCCAACAGGCCTGCTGCAGTGTTCCTCCTTTCTTATGGTGTCTCCCCCCCCCCTCTAACGACGCCTCTGCACACTACACATGCATGTACTCATTTATGTATACACATTCATCTGAGTTTTCTTTGATTTTGTCTTAATAGTTCTTGTTATTGCTTTTCCTTTCATATCCATGGGGAAGTGCAATAAGAATCTAATCCTCCGTAAGTTATGCATGCTGTAAAAGTCAACTAAAATGCCAGGAGCAATGGGATAGTAACCCCTTTTCCTGTATAGCCTACTAAAAAGAAAAAAAAGAAAACCATCAAAGTGGGACATTTGAATGTGCACAGATGTTGTGTGAATGATAGAGATGATTGTGGATGTTATGAATGAAAAGAAGCTGGATATCCTGGCTCTTAAGTGAAACAATGCTGAAGGGGGTAGGAGAGTTTCAGTTGGGAGAAATAAATGCGATTAGGTCGGGGTTTCTAATAGAGTTAGAGCTAAAGAAGTAGAAGCAATGATGTTGAAGGATAAGTTATGGTATTAAAAGAAGGAATATAAATGTATAAATTCAAGAATTATGTGGAGTAAAATAAGGGTTGGATGTGAAGAGTTATAGTAAGTGTTTATGCTCCTGTAGAGGGTAGAGATTTTGGGAAATGTTGAGTGAGTGTGTGGGGAGTTTTGAACCAAGTGAGAGAGTACTTGTGGTTGAGGATCTTAATGCTAAAGTGGGTAAAAATGTTGGAGAGGGAGTAGTAGGTAAATTTGGGGTCCCAGGAGTAAATGTAAATGGGGAGCCTCTAATTGAACTATGTGTTGAAAGAGGTTTGGTAATAAGTAATATATTTTTTGTGAAAAAGAGGATAAATAAGTACAGTAATACCCAGGTTTTCGTCCTTAATCCGTTCCAGGTCGGCTGAAATCTGAAACGGACGAAAACCAAAGTAATATTTCCCATAAGAAATAATGTAAATTCAATTAATCCGTTCCAGACACCCAAAAATATTAACAAAAAATACATTTTATAAAGAATAACTACAATTTTACATACAGAAAACAATGAGAAATAAATATAAAGCACTAATTTTAATGGATAAATGAATATTTAAATCACTATTACATACCTTTATTGAAGACTCTTGTTGTCATATGGAAGAAGGCAAGGAGGGGAGAGAGAGGAGAGGTTATTGTTTGGAAGGGGAATCTCCCTCCATAAGGGCTTCAGGTATCAAAGCCCTATCAAAGCCCTCCATAACACAATCTCCTGCTAACTGTTTTTCGTTGATCCACACCAACAACTTCTCCACATCCTTGACTGTTTGTGATCTCTGTTTCGTTTGCATATTTACCACTTTAGAAACGTTAGCTTCCTTGATTTCTGCTTTCTTCGCCAGGATGGAACTGATTGTTGGTGTCGACTTCCAATACATCCTAGCGAGATCGGCCACACGTATGCCACTTTCATATTTTGCTACAAGTTTTTTCTTGAATTCTATCGTGTTTCCCACCTTCTTTACCAAAGAACTGGGACTCTGAACTTTCCTTGGCTCCATGGTGACTTATTTCACATTTGCAGTCAATAAACAAATACAAAAAACAATGAATGAATGCACGGAGTATTGCGAACTCAACGAGAGACAGAGTCTGGTACACATGAGCAGTGGCGTCTTGGGCGGGTGGACGCATCTGATACGGACGATTTCCGAGTGGATGTACAAAGCCCAGAGGAAAATTTCACCAAAAAAAGTGCTCGAAATCCAAATTTTACGATTTCCGCACCAGACGAAAACCGGGGATCCACTGTGTACAAGATATGGTATAGCACGTAATGAAAGTACAGTGGTCGCATAATAATCGTCCGGCTCGATAGTCGTCCTTTTTGGAAATCGTCACGTTATTTTCGTCCAAACATTGGCTCGCAAATGGTCAGTTGACTCACTAATCGTCCTTTGTCCAGGACATGTACTCATGCTGTGAGCCACCTCAGCCTCCCTTCCCAGCCAGTGTGCCATTGTTTACCAGTGAGCGACTGTCCACTCACTTGTTCATACGAAATATTTCATAATATTCCATTCATTTTAGTGCTTGCAAGTGCTAAATAAGCTACCATGGCTCCAAAGAAAGCTCCTAGTGCCAAGCCTTTGGTAAAGAAGGAGAGAAATACAATTGAGTTTAAGAAAAACATCATTGAACAATATGAAAGTGGCGTACGTGTGGCTGAACTGGCCAGGATGTATAACAAATCTCGTACAGCCATATCTTCCATCGTGGCCAAGAAAAAGGAAATCAAGGAAGCTGTTGTTGCAAAGGGGGTAAATATGCTGACAAAAATGAGATCACCAGTACTCGAAGATGTTGAGAAGTTATTATTGGTGTGGATAAATGAGAAACAATTAGCAGGAGATAATCTTTTGACATCGATTATTTGTGAAAAGGCTAGGCAGTTGCATGACGATCTGGTAAAGAAATTGCTTGCAACGAGTACTGATAATTGTGAATTTAAGGCCAGCAAAGGTTGGTTTGAGAGATTTAAGAAGAGTAGTGACATACACAGTGTGATAAGGCATGGTGAGGCTGCCAGTTGTGAACTCTATTGTGGCATTGGGGAGTTCCATGGGATTGGATGTGAGTTTGGAGGATGTGGAAGAGTTGGTGGAGGACCACAACGAAGAGCTAACCACTGAGGAGCTGCAAGAGCTTCAGCAGGAACAGCAACAGATCACAGCTCAGAATCTTGCTGCAGAGGAGGAGGAAGAGAGATGGAAGAAGGTGCCTTCTTTAGAAATTAAGGAGATTTTTGAAATGTGGGGTAGGATGGAAAGATTCATGGAGAAACATCACCCTGAGAAGGATGTTGCAAGCCATATCGGCAACTTGTACAGTGACAGTCTTGGCCCATTTTAAGGAAGTTTTAAAGATATGCCAGAAACAGCTCTCTGGACACTTTTTTTGTGAGACAGGACTCCAGTGACTCTCAAGCTGGTCCTAGTGGCATTAAGAAACAGCGAAGAGAAGTAACCCCAGAGAGGACTTGGTACCTGAGGTGTTGATGGAAGGGGATTCCCCTTCCAAACAGTAACTAATCCAATCTCTCTCCTCCTCCAGTCTTCCATACACTAAGAAGAATCGCCAATAAAGGTAAGTGTTATGCTGTTAATGTTTCATTCATCATGTTCCATTATATTGTTTATGTACTACATCTATATTTCATGTAAAAAAAAATTTTGTTTTAATGCTTCTGGGTGTTAGGAACGGATTAATTGTTGCACTTCCAGAAACGGATTAATGACGATAAATGAGGTAGATGGCGAGAATATTTTGAGGAACTTTTAAATGTTAAGGAAGAAAGGGAGGCGGTAATTTCATGCACTGGCCAGGGAGGTATACCATCTTTTAGGAGTGAAGAAGAGCAGAATGTAAGTGTGGTGGAGGTACGTGAGGCATTACGTAGAATGAAAGGGGGTAAAGCAGCTGGAACTGATGGGATCATGACAGAAATATTAAAAGCAGGGGGGATATAGTGTTGGAGTGGTTGGTACTTTTGTTTTATAAATGTATGAAAGAGGGGAAGGTACCTAGGGATTGGTGGAGAGCATGTATAGTCCCTTTATATAAAGGGAAAGGGGACAAAAAGAGACTGTAAAAATTATAGAGGAATAAGTTTACTGAGTATACCAGGAAAAGTGTACGGTGGGGTTATAATTGAAAGAATTAGAGGTAACCAGAATGTAGGATTGCGGATGAGCAAGGAGGTTTCAGAGTGGGTAGGGGATGTGTAAATAAAGTGTTTACATTGAAGCATATATGTGAACAGTATTTAGATAAAGGTAGGAAAGTTTTTATTGAATTTATGGATTTAGAAAAGGCATATGATAGAGTGGATAGAGGAGCAATGTGACAGATGTTGCAAGTATATGGAATAGGTGGTAAGTTATTAAATGCTGTAAAGAGTTTTTATGAGGATAGTGAGGCTCAGGTTAGGGTGTGTAGAAGAGAGGGAGACTACTTCCCGGTAAAAGTAGGTCTTAGACAGGGATGTGTAATGTCACCATGGTTGTTTAATATATTTATAGATGGGGTTGTAAAAGAAGTAAATGCTAGGGTGTTCGGGAGAGGGGTGGGATTAAATTATGGGGAATCAAATTCAAAATTGGAATTGACACAGTTACTTTTTGCTGATGATACTGTGCTTATGGGAGATTCTAAAGAAAAATTGCAAAGGTTAGTGGATGAGTTTGGGAGTGTGTGTAAAGGTAGAAAGTTGAAAGTGAACATAGAAAAGAGTAACGTGATGAGGGTATCAAATGATTTAGATAAAGAAAAATTGGATATCAAATTGGGGAGGAGGAGTATGGAACAAGTGAATGTTTTCAGATACTTGGGAGTTGATGTGTCGGCGGATGGATTTATGAAGGATGAGGTTAATCATAGAATTGATGAGGGAAAAAAGGTGAGTGGTGCGTTGAGGTATATGTGGAGTCAAAAAAACGTTATTTATGGAGGCAAAGAATGGAATGTATGAAAGTATAGTAGTACCAACACTCTTATATGGGTGTGAAGCTTGGGTGGTAAATGCAGCAGCGAGGAGACGGTTGGAGGCAGTGGAGATGTCCTGTTTAAGGGCAATATGTGGTGTAAATATTATGCAGAAAATTCGGAGTGTGGAAATTAGGAAAAGGTGTGGAGTTAATAAAAGTATTAGTCAGAGAGCAGAAAAGGGGTTGTTGAGGTGGTTTGGTCATTAGAGAGAATGGATCAAAGTAGAATGACATGGAAAGCATATAAATCTATAGAGGAAGGAAGGCGGGGTAGGGGTTGTCCTCGAAAGGGTTGGAGAGAGGGGGTAAAGGAGGTTTTGTGGGCAAGGGGCTTGGACTTCCAGCAAGCGTGCATGAGCGTGTTAGATAGGAGTGAATGGAGACGAATGGTACTTGGGACCTGACGATCTGTTGGAGTGTGAGCAGGGTAATATTTAGTGAAGGGATTCAGGGAAACCGGTTATTTTCATATAGTCGGACTTGAGTCCTGGAAATGGGAAGTACAATGCCTGCACTTTAAAGGAGGGGTTTGGGATATTGGCAGATTGGAGGGATATGTTGTGTATCTTTATATGTATATACTCCTGAACAGTTGTATTCTGAGCACCTCTGCAAAAACAGTGATAATGTGCAAGTGTGGTGAAAGTGTTGAATGATGATGAAAGTATTTTCTTTTTGGGGATTTTCTTTCTTTTTTGGGTCACCCTGCCTTGGTGGGAGATGGCCGACTTGTTGAAAAAAAAAAAAAGTGTAAACAAATTAATCTTTAAGTCTTGATATTAGTGGCTTGGTAACTCTTACTTTCCCTTTGGCCATTTTGATTGCATAGCTCAACAGATGAGCAAGATTCTCATTTAAATGTTAGTGCTTTGAGTTTCCCTGCTCTCCTGTTTACAGCTGCTTCACCATGACAGTGGTGCTGGTGATATCTTTCCTTGTGGTTTAACATAACTGTATGGAATACTACATTTTGAAGTAGGAAAACTATTGTATGTTGGATTTGATGTGCCATGGAGAGTACCACCATCCCATGCCAGTTGTACATACTCAGGTTAAGAATTACACCTACCATCCAACTTACAACCGAGTTCAGTTCCGAGAAACCAGTCGTAAGTTGAAATGGTCGTAAGTCGAACTTTACTACTGAATATCAACAAAACATTTTTGTAATGACTTTATTTTATTGTTTTACTTTGGTATTTCATGTTTTACTTTACTTTTTATGTTGTTAGTACTGGATTTTATACTGTAAGGTTTAGGATAAACACTGTACAACACAAATAGTTGTTTATTTCCCAGAAATTTGACATAAAAAACACGGTCGTAAGTCGCGTGGTCGTAAGCCGAGCAGGTCGTAAGTCGGATGGTAGGTGTACATCCAGAGGCCACACTGAGACCACGTCATAAGCTAAAACATGCCAGATAATGACAAGAGGAAGTTAATAAACCAAGACTTTTTTTTTCAGACAGTGCAATGGTCTGGTTAATAATGGTATTTACATGGAGGTTGTTATTCCTAGGTGTTCATCATAGCCAACACAGAAAGTTGTTGTTTTTTGGTTTAATATGTAGTTCCATATAATGGAACAATTGTGCCATTATCTTAAGTGTCAATTATCTGAGTAGTTTCCAAAATATATGCTAATAATAACATGCCTTTTTGGAATTATTTACCAGTTGATATTCTACAATACAATTTTTTTTTTTTTTTAACGTGTCGGCCATCTCCCACCAAAGCAGGGTGACCCAAAATAGAAAGAAGCACCTTTACCATTTCACCACTCTACATCATTCACACATTATCACTGTCTTTGCAAAGGTACTCAGATACAACAGTTCAGATGTCACTCCAAACAGCAAATGTCCCAAATCCTTCCTTTAAAAAAGTGCAGGCATTGTGCTTCTCACCTCCAGAACTCAAGACCGGCTAACCGGTTTCCCTGAATCCCTTCAGCAGTACAATATCTGGGCACCTCTGCAAAGGCAGTGATTATGTGTGAATGATGGTGAAAGTGTGTGCTTTTTGGGTCACCTTGCCTCAGTGGGTGACAACTGATGTGTTAAAAAAACTACCCTCTCACATGATGCAGTTACCTCATTATACAGTACTATACCTGTACCTTTTCCTGCCTTGCAGGAGGAGGAGCAATAATTTGCATTTTCAAGAAACAGTATTAAAGTTGTATTTTATTATACATCCTCAAAGTAACTGGCTGAGTGAATTTAAAAATCTGGCTTATATTGACAAATAATTTTTTGAAGTTAGTAATATTAGCTTAATAAAACTGTTAAAAACTCAGTACAGTCTCTCCTCATTTAACGACAGAGTTCCATTCCGAAGACCATGTCTGTAAACGAATTTGTCGCCAAGTGAGAAGCATCCTATAATGGTAGTGGGTTTGTGTCGACCATCTTTGATGTTTTAATGTCACCTTTGCACCATTTATAACATTTCTGGTATATTTTTAAATGTTTATACAGTAGTCTTCTGTACATTGTAATAAACAGAATAGAAGAAATCAGCTCTTAAAAAATGTTATTTAGGTATGCATATTGGTCAGAGAAGCAGTCATAAGTTCGAATCGTCAGTAAACGAGTACGCCGCTAACTGAGGAGAGGCTATATTTTTAATTTTGATATAACTTGAGAACTGACGTTCCAGTCTAGGACAGTGTCAGAAAGTGCCTCTTGTAGAATAAATTCGATGTACTATATAGTTTTAATTTTTTTTTTTTTTTTTAGTTCTTCAAGTTGATGATGACCCAGAGACAAGTGGACTGTCCGCTTTATCTCTTGCTTGCAGCGCAGCAAGACGTTCAAGATACAACTTTTGTCAGGAGTTAGGTAAGTATCTCATGTATTGTTAACATAAATGTCACTTCACTTGATATTGCTATGAAACTTCTCCATAATGCACTAATGCAATAAAATGCCCGATTCATGGGGAGCCCACCACTAGACATGGGCCACCTTTTACTTTTTGAATGTACTGGCATGTATACATTGAGAACAAATTATGTTCATTTCTCGTGAATTGTGATATTTTGACACGTGATCAGTTTTATTGATCCCTGTTCTTAGAATAAAACATGTTGTATTTAGAAACATAGATGGAAATTACAACTGTACAAGTTAAAGTATAGTATTGATTATTTATTTTATCAAGCTAAGATTGTTTTTTCATTAACTTTTTCAGAAACTAGTTATCCTCTGCTTTTAATACTTTTCTAAACCTTTGTAAATAAATAGCTTTATACAGCTTTGAAATCAGTTCTCAAAATACTTTTATGTTAATTTCTTACAAATAATCTGTTTTTCCTATGTATACTTTCATGCAGTAAATTCTTATTTAACAACCTAGTTAGGGACTGGATAAAAGGTTTGCAAAGGAAAAATGTTCCAGAGAGTGTGACTAAAGCCGAATTTGACGATATCCGAATTCATTTTCCCCATAAGAAATAATGTAAATCCAATTACAGCGGACCCTCGTTTTTCGTAATTAACCCTTTGACTGTCGCAAGCCCCTATCTGAAACTGTCATTCTGTCACAAAATTTTTGTAAACAAAAAAATTATTTTTTCTTATGAAATGATAGGGAATCTTTTCCCGATGGTAATGACACCAAAAGTATGAAATTTGGTCGAAAACTCACGGAATTACGCTCCGGCGAAGTTAGCGGTCTCGGCGACATGTATGCATCGGCGATTTCGCCGACTTTGAGCCCTGTTTTTGGCCAATTCCATTGTTCCAGTTGACCAAACTCATACCTATTTCTTTAGAACTCCATTTTTTCTATCAGTTGAGTACAAGAAACCGCACCTTTACCGATTTGAACTACCCAATAAAGTGGTCAGAAATTGGCAATTTGGCCAATTTCATGCAAATTAAAAAAGATGCCAATTTCAAAATAGGGTCCAGAATAAACAATGTAGACATTCTTGGCACTAAAATAACATATCCTGTGTTCATTAGTCATGTCTCTAGGCCCCTCCTATATTACTATTGCTTTCTATTTTGATTTTTTATTCATACAAAAAATACAAAATTTTCTGTTATGCAGACTACTGCATTATTGTAAAAATGGTATAAATAATATCAGTGCACTAGTGAAAGAATATTAGACTCCCCAGTTGACGTGTATTGGACATGTGGTGTGATTTGGTTACTCCTGAACATTGGTAAAAATTTAAAATTTCCGCTTTTTTTAGCTCAATTTCAAGGTCATTTTCATTGTGAAACTAATCAAAATCATCTCTATTTCTGTAATATGTTTTCCATTTTATCACTTGAAACCACGAAAATGAGAATACAATGATAAATACTATACGAAAATACACCTCAAATTCAGCGTTTTATTCCAAAAAAACGGTCAGTTTTTTTTTCTCATTATGCACTGTGTGCTGCAGGATTTTTTTTTTGTGGTGCACACTGACCACATAGACCCATTCTCTTGCATGTGGGCCTACCAGCTTTCTCCTGCTTGATTTGAAGCCGCTAGAATTTATGAGTATACGTCAAAAACGGTGGCTCGTAAGGCATACAATGGAACCTCAAATTTCGAACGTATCACTTATCGAACTTTTCGAAAATAGAACGCTTTTTTCGAACCAACTTTGTCCCTATTATCGAACTCGCCCCTATTTTCGAACTGCCGGGTGCCAGACCTGTCCGGCAGCTCGCTCTGTCCTAGTCCCCACGTAGGCGCCGTGAGCCAGTCTGGTTTTGTTGTTGCCTGAGTAAACACTAACCTGCACTCTCATTCAAATGTTTTATGATTATTTCATTGTGCTTAGTGCTTGTGGGACTGTGAAATAAGCTACCATAAGCCCAAAGAAACTTTCTAGTGGTACCCCTGTGGTAAAGAAAGCGAGAAACACCATAGATGTGAAGAAGGAAGTAATACAGAAGTATGAGAGTGGTGTGAGACTTGTTGAGCCTCACAAAATATCTGTGGACAGTTATTTTGTGAGGCAGAAACAGACGACTGTGGACAGTTATTTTGTGAGGCAGAAACAGAGGACTGTGGACAGTTATTTTGTGAGACAGAAACAGAGGACTGTAAACAGCTATTTTGTGAGACAGGGGTCCAGTGGCTCTCAAGCTGGTCCTAGTGGCATTAAAATACAGAGAAGGAAAGTAACCCCAGAGAGGGCTTTGCTACCTTAAATCTTCATGGAGGGGGATTCTCCTTCCAAACACTAAACTCAACTCCCTCTCTCCTCCTCCCTATCTTCCAGATGCCATCACCAATCTTCAATAAAGGTAAATAAAAATGTTATTTTATGTTTATTTAAATTCATTAATACATAATTGAACACTATAGTATTTGTTGTGTGTATGTAAAACTATAATTAATCTCTATAAAATGTATTTTTTTTTTTTTTTGTGAATATTTTTGGGTTCCTGGAACGGATTAAATGTATTTCCATTATTTCTTACGGGAAATATTGCTTCGCTTTTCAGACTTTTCTAATTTAGAACTAGCTCCTGGAACGGATTAAGTTCGATATTTGAGGTTGCACTGTATATCTTTCTTCTTTCAACAAACTGGCCGTATCCCACCGAGGCAGGGTGGCCCAAAAAGAAAAACAAAAGTTTCTCTTTTTAAATTTAGTGATTTATACAGGATAAGCGGTTACTAGCCCCTTGCTTCCGGCATTTTAGTCGCTTCTTATAACACGCATGGCTTACAGAGGAAGAATTCTGTTCCACTTCCCCATGGAGATAAGAGGAAATAAACAAGAACAAGAACTAGAAAGAAAATAGCAGAAAACCCAGAGGGGTGTGTATATATATGCTTGTACATGTATTTGTAGTGTGACCTAAGTGTAAATAGAAGTAGCAAGACATACCTGAAATCTTGCATGTTCATGAGACAGAAAAAAGGACACCAGCAATCCTACCATCATGTAAAACAATTACAGGCTTTCGTTTTACACTCACTTGGGAGGACACTAGTACCTCTCTGGGAGGTTGCTGTCTACCAACCTACTACCTAGGAAGATGTATATACATGACCAAAACAGTCAAAGGGTTAAATAAGCCACCATGGGCCCAAAGAAAGCTCATAGTGCCAGCCCTTTGGTAAAATAGGAAAGAAACACTATAGAATTCAACAAAAAACTTACAGCAAAGTACCAAAGTGGAAGAGGAAAAGAGATGGGAGAATGTGCTTCTTCCGTGATTCTACGATACGTACGATACTAAAGCAGCAGGTATTGATAAAGGCTATAGCGCCAGCCAGCGATAAAGTGTAGCATTAACCCCTTGACTGTCGCAACCCCCAATCCTGAGGTGTCTCCTGGTGTCGCAAAATTTCAAAACAAAAAAAAAATTATTTTTTCTTATGAAATGATAGAGAATCTTTTCCTGATTGTAATGACACCAAAAAAAAAAAAAGCGAAATTTGATGGAAAACTGATGGAATTATGCTCTCGCAAAGTTAGTGACCTCGGCGATATTTACAAATCAGCGATTTCACCCACTTTGAGCCCTATTTTCGGCTAATTCCATTGTTCCAGTTGACCAAACTCATAGCTATTTCTTTAGAACTCCATTTTGTCTATCGACTGTGTACAAGAAACTGCCCATTTACCAATTTCAACTACCCAATAACGTGGTCAGAAATTTGTAATTTGGCCAATTTCATGAAAATGAAAAAATATGACAATTTCAAAATAAGGTTCAGAATGAACAATGCGGACATTCCTGGCTCTAAAATAACATTTTCTTTGTTCATCAGTCATGTCTCCAGGCCCCTCTGATATTACTTTTGCTTTCTATTTTGAATTTTTATTCAAACAAAAAATAGAAGATTTACTGTTATGCAGACTACTGCAATACTGTAATAATTGTACAAATAACATCAGCCCATTCATGACTGCATACTAGAATGGCTAGTTGGACATTTATTGGACAATGACATCATTTGTTTACTTTTGAACATCGGCAAAAATCAAACATTTCCCCTACTTTGAGCTCCATTTCCAAGTTCATTTTATAGTAAAACCAATCAATATCACCTCTATTTCTATAATATGTTTTCCATTCTATCAAATGAGACCAAGAAAATGAGAATACAAACATAAATATTATATGAAAATAGACCACAAATTCAGCATTTTAATTAAAAAAAACGGTCGGAGGTTTTTTTTTCTTCTAATTATGCACTGCGTGCTGCAGGATTTTTTTTATATGATGCACACTGACCACACAGACCCATTCTCTCACATGTGGGCCTACCAGCTTTCTCCTGCTTGATTTGAAGCCGCTAGAATTTATGAGTGTATATACGTCAAACACGGTACCTCATAAGACGTGTATATATGACTGAAACAGTCAAAAGGTTAACAGTGTAGCAAATTAGTTAAGCGATAGATAAGCGACATGAAAGTAGCTCTCCAATGTTGTTGGAGGTGTATAGGGCTACTGAACATACACCGCCCTGCTATCTTCCATCACCCTAAACCTCTGCCAGCATCTCTTCCATCAAACTAACTAATTAAACTAACTTCTCCTGCAAGGTAAGTGTAAATATTTCTTATTTGTAAAGTGTAAATATCTCTTATTTGTAAGTTATGTACATTGTGTGAATAGTGGTTGTGGCTTCTGCTGCAGCCTCCACCACTACTAATATGTACGGCTTTTCTCAGTGGCCCTTGTAAACCCAGCAACATCACCATCACCATTCGTGACATACGGAATGACATATTTTACGAATTCTAGAGTATATATATCATGTTTCTATCTTATTAATATCGTTTATTATGTCACATTAGATGAATTGTAATAGTAAAATAAGCCGTAGAGATGATGATAGCTTCATACTGAAACATAATAAACTTGCCTCCCTCTTGCCTCCTACTTGTCTGCCATACGCCAAGTCTTCAGTAATGGCAAGTATGATGTTAAATGTTCATTTATCCATTTTATTAGTGCTTTATATTTATCTGTCATTGTTTTCTGTATTTTTTTTTTTTTAACAAGTCGGCCGTCTCCCACTGAGGCAGGGTGACCCAAAAAAGAAAGAAAATCCCCAAAAAGAAAATACTTTCATCATCATTCAACACTTTCACCACAACAACCCCTCTTCTGCCCTCTGACTAATACTTTTATTAACTCCACACCTTCTCCTAATTTCCACACTCCGAATTTTCTGCATTATATTTACACCACACATTGCCCTTAAACAGGACATCTCCACTGCCTCCAACCGTCTCCTCGCTGCTGCATTTACCACCCAAGCTTCACACCCATATAAGAGTGTTGGTACTACTATACTTTCATACATTCCCTTCTTTGCCTCCATAGATAACGTTTTTTGACTCCACATATACCTCAACGCACCACTCACCTTTTTTCCCTCATCAATTCTATGATTAACCTCATCCTTCATAAATCCATCCGCCGACATGTCAACTCCCAAGTATCTGAAAACATTCACTTCTTCCATACTCCTCCTCCCCAATTTGATATCCAATTTTTCTTTATCTAAATCATTTGACACCCTCATCACCTTACTCTTTTCTATGTTCACTTTCAACTTTCTACCTTTACACACATTCCCAAACTCATCCACTAACCTTTGCAATTTTTCTTTAGAATCTCCCATAAGCACAGTATCATCAGCAAAAAGTAACTGTGTCAATTCCCATTTTGAATTTGATTCCCCATAATTTAATCCCACCCCTCTCCCAAACACCCTAGCATTTACTTCCTTTACAACCCCATCTATAAATATATTAAACAACCATGGTGACATTACACATCCCTGTCTAAGACCTACTTTTACCGGGAAGTAGTCTCCCTCTCTTCTACACACCCTAACCTGAGCCTCACTATCCTCATAAAAACTCTACAGCATTTAATAACTTACCACCTATTCCATATACTTGCAACATCTGCCACATTGCTCCTCTATCCACTCTCATATGCCTTTTCTAAATCCATGAATGCAATAAAAACTTCCCTACCTTTATCTAAATACTGTTCACATATATGCTTCAATGTAAACACTTGATCTACACATCCCCTACCCACTCTGAAACCTCCTTGCTCATCCGCAATCCTACATTCTGTCTTACCTCTAATTCTTTCAATTATAACCCTACCGTACACTTTTCCTGGTATACTCAGTAAACTTATTCCTCTATAATTTTTACAGTGTCTTTTGTCCCCTTTCTCTTTATATAAAGGGACTATACATGCTCTCTGCCAATCCCTAGGTACCTTCCCCTCTTTCATTCATTTATTAAACAAAAGTACCAACCACTCCAACACTATATCCCCCCCTGCTTTTAACATTTCTGTCATGATCCCATCAGTTCCAGCTGCTTTACCTCATTTCATTTTACGTAATGCCTCACGTACCTCCCCCACACTTACATTCTGCTCTTCTTCACTCCTAAAAGATGGTATACTTCCCTGACCAGTGCATGAAATTACTGCCTCTCTTTCTTCCTTAACATTTAAAAGTTCCTCAAAATATTCTCGCCATCTACCTAATACCTCCATCTCCCCATCTGCTAACTCCCCTACTCTGTTTTTAACTGACAAATCCATACTTTCCCTAGGCTTTCTTAACTTGTTTAACTCCAAAAATTTTTCTTGTTTTCATTAAAATTTCTTGACAGTGCCTCTCCCACTCTATCATCTGCTCTCCTTTTGCTCTCTCTCACCACTCTCTTTACCTTTCTTTTACTCTCCATATACTCTGCTCTTCTTATAACACTTCTGCTTTGTAAAAACCTCTCATAGGCCACCTTTTTCTCTTTTATCACACCCTTTACTTCATCATTCCACCAATCACTCCTCTTTCCTCCTGCCCCCACCCTCCTATAACCACAAACTTCTGCCCCACATTCTAATACTGCATTTTTAAAACTATTCCAACCCTCTTCAACCCCCCCCACTACTCATCTTTGCACTAGCCTACCTTTCTGCCAATAGTCGCTTATATCTCACCCAAACTTCCTCCTCCTTTAGTTTATACACTTTCACCTTCCTCTTACTTGTTGTTGCTACCTTCCCCTTTTCCCATCTACCTCTTACTCTAACTGTAGCTACAACTAAATAATGATCCGATATATCAGTTGCCCCTCTATAAACATGTACATCCTGGAGCCTTCCCATCAACCTTTTATCCACCAATACATAATCTAATAAACTACTTTCATTACGTGCTACATCATACCTTGTATATTTATTTATCCTCTTTTTCATAAAATATGTATTACTTATTACCAAATCTTTTTCTACACATAGCTCAATTAAAGGCTCCCCATTTACATTTACCCCTGGCACCCCAAATTTACCTACTACTCCCTCCATAACATTTTTACCCACTTTAGCATTGAAATCTCCAACCACCATTACTCTCACACTTGATTCAAAACTTCCCACGCATTCACTCAACATTTCCCAAAATCTCTCTCTCCTCTACACTTCTCTCTTCTCCAGGTGCATACACGCTTATTATAACCCACTTTTCACATCCAGTCTTTATTTTACTCCACATAATCCTTGAATTAATACATTTATAGTCCCTCTTTTCCTGCCATAGCTTATCCTTCAACATTATTGCTACTCCTTCTTTAGCTCTAACTCTATTTGAAACCCCTGACCTAATCCCATTTATTCCTCTCCACTGAAACTCTCCCACCCCCTTCAGCTTTGTTTCACTTAAAGCCAGGACATCCAGCTTCTTCTCATTCATAACATCCACAATCATCTCTTTCTTATCATCTGCACAACATCCACGCACATTCAGACTTCCCACTTTGACAATTTTCTTCTTCTTATTCTTTTTAGTAATTTTTACAGGAAAAGGGGTTACTAGCCCATTGTTCCCGGCATTTTAGTCAGACTTTTACAACACGCATGGCTTACGGAGGAAAGATTCTTCTTCCACTTCCCCATGGATATAAAAGGAAAAGTAATAAGACCAAGAACTATTAAGGTAAAATCAAAGAAAACTCAGATGAGTGTGTATAAATAAATGTGTACATGTATGTGTAGTGTGACCTAAGTGTAAGTAGAAGTAGCAAGACATACCTGTAATCTTGCATATTTATGAGACAGACAAAAGACATCAGCAATCCTACCATCATGTAAAACAATCACAGGCTTTCGTTTTACACTCGCTTGGCAGGACGGTAGTACCTCCCTGGGTGGTTGCTGTCTACCAACCTACTACCTTTAAAAAATCTTTAAAATCTTTAAAAAAATACTTTTGTTAATACAGTGGACCCCCGGTTAACGATATTTTTTCATTCCAGAAGTATGTTCATGTGCCAGTACTGACTGAATTTGTTCCCATAAGGAATATTGTGAAGTAGATTAGTCCATTTCAGACCCCCAAACATACACGTACAAACGCACTTACATAAATACACTTACATAATTGGTCGCATTGGGAGGTGATCGTTATGCGGGGGTCCACTGTACGTACTTTTAGGTGTCTGAAACGGATTGATTGGATTTCCATTATTTCTTTGGGGAAAATGGTTTCGCCATTCGTGAATTTCGCCATCCAGCAGACTCTCTGGAATGGATTAATCACAAAACTTGGTTCGCGAAGTCATCAATATCTAATGAATCCGGTATCCGAAGCATTATATCGCAAAAAATTTGCCTCGGTTCCCATTACAAAACCCGGTATGCGATACGATTCATACGAGATGTGTCCACGTGTGGCCTGAACTACCCCTTGTGTGCCAGTGTTTACAAGCCAGCCAGTGTGCGCGCATCTAAGGATACATTCGGTACATTCCATGTTATCCATATTATCACTGTTTTTAGTGCTTGTTTCTGCAAAATAAGTCACCATGGGCCCCAAGAAAGCTTCTAGTGCCAACCCATCAAGACCAAGGGTGCTAATGACTATTGAAATGAAGAAAGAGATAGTTGCAAAGTTTGAAAGTGGAGTGAGTGTGTCGGACCTGGCCAAGTTGTACAGTAAATCCCAATCAACCATCTCTATTATAGTGAGCAGGAAAACGGCAATCAAGGAAGCTGTTCTTGCAAAAGGTGCAACTGTGATTACAAAACAGCGATTGCAAGTGTTAGAAAATGATGAGAGACTGTTATTGGTGTGGATGGAAGGAATATTTTGAGGAATTGTTAAATGTTGATGAAGATAGGGAAGCTGTGATTTCGTGTATAGGGCAAGGAGGAATAACATCTTGTAGGAGTGAGGAAGAGCCAGTTGTGAGTGTGGGGGAAGTTCGTGAGGCAGTAGGTAAAATGAAAGGGGGTAAGGCAGCCGGGATTCATGGGATAAAGATAGAAATGTTAAAAGCAGGTGGGGATATAGTTTTGGAGTGGTTGGTGCAATTATTTAATAAATGTATGGAAGAGGGTAAGGTACCTAGGGATTGGCAGAGAGCATGCATAGTTCCTTTGTATAAAGGCAAAGGGGATAAAAGAGAGTGCAAAAATTATAGGGGGATAAGTCTGTTGAGTGTACCTGGTAAAGTGTATGGTAGAGTTATAATTGAAAGAATTAAGAGTAAGACGGAGAATAGGATAGCAGATGAACAAGGAGGCTTTAGGAAAGGTAGGGGGTGTGTGGACCAGGTGTTTACAGTGAAACATATAAGTGAACAGTATTTAGATAAGGCTAAAGAGGTCTTTGTGGCATTTATGGATTTGGAAAAGGCGTATGACAGGGTGGATAGGGGGGCAATGTGGCAGATGTTGCAAGTGTATGGTGTAGGAGGTAGGTTACTGAAAGCAGTGAAGAGTTTTTACGAGGATAGTGAGGCTCAAGTTAGAGTATGTAGGAAAGAGGGAAATTTTTTCCCAGTAAAAGTAGGCCTTAGACAAGGATGTGTGATGTCACCGTGGTTGTTTAATATATTTATAGATGGGGTTGTAAGAGAAGTAAATGCGAGGGTCTTGGCAAGAGGCGTGGAGTTAAAAGATAAAAATCACACACAAAGTGGGAGTTGTCACAGCTGCTCTTTGCTGATGACACTGTGCTCTTGGGAGATTCTGAAGAGAAGTTGCAGAGATTGGTGGATGAATTTAGTAGGGTGTGCAAAAGAAGAAAATTAAAGGTGAATACAGGAAAGAGTAAGGTTATGAGGATAACAAAAAGATTAGGTGATGAAAGATTGAATATCAGATTGGAGGGAGAGAGTATGGAGGAGGTGAACGTATTCAGATATTTGGGAGTGGACGTGTCAGCGGATGGGTCTATGAAAGATGAGGTGAATCATAGAATTGATGAGGGAAAAAGAGTGAGTGGTGCACTTAGGAGTCTGTGGAGACAAAGAACTTTGTCCTTGGAGGCAAAGAGGGGAATGTATGAGAGTATAGTTTTACCAACGCTCTTATATGGGTGTGAAGCATGGGTGATGAATGTTGCAGCGAGGAGAAGGCTGGAGGCAGTGGAGATGTCATGTCTGAGGGCAATGTGTGGTGTGAATATAATGCAGAGAATTCGTAGTTTGGAAGTTAGGAGGAGGTGCGGGATTACCAAAACTGTTGTCCAGAGGGCTGAGGAAGGGTTGTTGAGGTGGTTCGGACATGTAGAGAGAATGGAGCGAAACAGAATGACTTCAAGAGTGTATCAGTCTGTAGTGGAAGGAAGGCGGGGTAGGGGTCGGCCTAGGAAGGGTTGGAGGGAGGGGGTAAAGGAGGTTTTGTGTGCGAGGGGCTTGGACTTCCAGCAGGCATGCGTGAGCGTGTTTGATAGGAGTGAATGGAGACAAATGGTTTTTAATACTTGACGTGCTGTTGGAGTGTGAGCAAAGTAACATTTATGAAGGGATTCAGGGAAACCGGCAGGCCGGACTTGAGTCCTGGAGATGGGAAGTACAGTGCCTGCACTCTGAAGGAGGGGTGTTAATGTTGCAGTTTAAAAACTGTAGTGTAAAGCACCCTTCTGGCAAGACAGTGATGGAGTGAATGATGGTGAAAGTTTTTCTTTTTCGGGCCACCCTGCCTTGGTGGGAATCGGCCAGTGTGATAATAAAATAAATAAAATAAATAAATGAAAAACAGAAAACAGGAGATAGCATCTCTCAAGCGATCATTTGTGAAAAGGCTAGGCAGCTGCATGAGGATTTAATTAAAAAAATGCCTGCAACTAGTGGTGATATGAGTGAATTTAAGGTCAGCAAAGGTTGGTTTGAAAGATTTAAGAATCGTAGTGGCATACATAGTATGATGAAAATCACCCTGACACAGCTACTGCAAGCCATGTTGGCAACCTGTACACTGACAATGTTGTGAACCACTTTAGGAAAGTCATAAAGGAGCGAGAGGTACAGGCCTATATGGATAGATATGTTGTGTGACAGAAGTCCAGTGACTCTCAAGCTGGTCCTAGTGGCATTAAAAGAAGGGAAGTAACCCCGGAGAAGGACTTGCTACCTCAAGTCCTAATGGAGGGGGATTCCCCTTCTAAACATTAAAAACTTCGACACTCTCCCCTCCTCCCATCCCATCAATCATCACCAGATCTTCATTAAAGGTAAGTGTCAATTATTCTGTTGTGATTATTCTATTGTTATTATTGTTATTGTAATTATTCTATTGCATTAAACTTAATATTTCATGTGGTAAAAGTTTTTTTTTTTTTTTCATACTTTTGGGTGTCTTGCACGGATTAATTTGATTTCCATTATTTCTTATGGGGAAAATTGATTCGCTTATTGATAATTTTGCTTTACGATGAGCTCTCAGGAAAGGATTAATAACGTGGACCAGGGGTCCACTGTATTACGAAATCCGACAACTATGATATCTGGGGGTCCACTGTATATAGTTTTTTCTGTAGGAACCCAGGTTATACCTTGAGATGAGGACTGAAACAATGATATTCTGTATCTAATTTCTGTTATTTTTTATTCTTGAATATTTATCAAAATATTGTGAGCTTACACATTTATATGATCATAGTAACCATAAAAAAATTTAGTCGTAATTTATCTGGCATGATCTCTCCTGTTTCCATTCATTGCAAGGCACTTATTGGATTTCCCACTCTCAAATCAGTTTTTTTTTTTTTTAGTTTAATTTTCTCACCAGTCAACATAAACCAGTCTAGTGATATTTAAATAGATGTTAAAAACTCAAGTGAGCATCTTGTTTCATCTCCCTTCCAATTAGTGAAGTTCACATTTCTTGACAGGTCTGTACAAAAAATTCCCATGCCCTTATCTATATATAATTTTATCTTAAAATGCACTGCAGTAGGAGACCTGCTGCAGCCATGCAAATGGCTTCTGTTGGTTTCTAATTTACTGTATTGAATGGATGGGAAAACCGTGGAAATTGCAGATACTGAATGATGAGATCTTATTTTATGTTTTCAGACCCTGACTTAGATGCTTCCAAGAGGATAGCAGTTTTGCAGTCCAGAATACAAGAGCTGAAGAGAACATATATGCAAGTCAAAACCGAACTTGCATCAGTTGAACGAAGAAGGAAAAAACTTCGTCGGAAGGAACGTGAAAGTAAGTTGTCTGCAGATTTTAATTTGCTTTCCAAATATAAAAAAGTATTGTTTATTATCTAGTATTATATGAATTTTTTTCTCCTTACCTTTACTCTCTTTTTGTCTCTTAGTCAAAAAAGATACTGTGTGCTATATACTGTACCCCCTTGTTGGGGGTACAGTATACAGGAGATACAGTCCGAAACCTACCATGAATACCTCAAACTGTGGATAGTAGCAAACTATATATGTCATTTTTAATTTAGCATACCTATGATAGTTTAATTTATTTAATAAAGTAAGTAAAATAAGCCTAGAATTAGCACTTTTTCTCTGATGGGAACCATTTCACGGCTTCTCTTAGGCTTTGAAGAACTACCAGCATCACTACTTTTGTGCTTTGGGGCCATTATTAAGCAAAATTAAGGGTAATTTTTGGGGCACAGTAAACCGTGGATAACTGAAACTGTGGATACAGAATCAATAGATACTGGGGTTTTACTGCTATGGTAGTTGTCAATACAAAAGTTGCAGATTTTCACGGAATAACTTTGTTGCCTCTTGAGATAGGTTTAAATAAGCGGGATTTTTGGAATCTTAGTAATAATCATCGTTTACTTGTGTAAGTAGACATACAGTGGAACCTCTACTTGCGAGTTTAATCCGTTCCATGACCTTGCTCGCAACTGGATTTGCTCGTTTGCAGAGTCAATTTTCCTCATTTAAATTAATTGAAATGCAATTAATCCATTCCAGTGAAATTTTGTACTTCAATAATTTCGCTAATATCAACTCTAAGGCTTATTTATCTATCTTACTTCATCTAATATGATATAATAAGCAATATAAATAACATACAAACCTGATATATACTCTAAAATGAATAAAATATGTCATTCATGTGGTGGCATGGGCGGTGTTGGCGGTGGACGAGTTTGTCTGGAGACCGGGCAAAATACTTCATGAATAATTTCGCTAATATCATTTATATGGCTTATTTATATATCACAGTTCATCTGATATGACATAACAAACAATAAAAATAACATAGAAACATGATATATACTCTAGAATGAATAAAATGTCATTATGTAACAGGTGGAGGTGGCCCAAACTGCTCCCTCTTTGTTGTGGTAAACACTGCCATCTAGTGACAGCCTTTTGAAGCCGTCTATTATAATTGTTATATTTTTTTTTTTTTTTTCTCTCAACAAGTCGGCCGTCTCCCACCGAGGCAGGGTGACCCAAAAAAAGAAAGAAAATCCCCAAAAAGAAAATACTTTCATCATCATTCAACACTTTCACCACACTCGCACATTATCACTGTTTTTGCAGAGGTGCTCAGAATACAACAGTCTAGAAGCATACACATATAAAGATACACAACATATCCCTCCAAACTGCCAATATCCCAAACCCCTCCTTTAAAGTGCAGGCATTGTACTTCCCATTTCCAGGACTCAAGTCCGACTATATGAAAATAACCGGTTTCCCTGAATCCCTTCACTAAATATTACCCTGCTCACACTCCAACAGATCGTCAGGTCCCAAGTACCATTCGTCTCCATTCACTCCTATCTAACACGCTCACGCACGCTTGCTGGAAGTCCAAGCCCCTTGCCCACAAAACCTCCTTTACCCCCTCTCTCCAACCCTTTCGAGGACGACCCCTACCCCGCCTTCCTTCCCCTATAGATTTATATGCTTTCAATGTCATTCTACTTTGATCCATTCTCTCTAAATGACCAAACCACCTCAACAACCCCTCTTCTGCCCTCTGACTAATACTTTTATTAACTCCACACCTTCTCCTAATTTCCACACTCCGAATTTTCTGCATTATATTTACACCACACATTCCCCTTAAACAGGACATCTCCACTACCTCCAACCGTCTCCTCGCTGCTGCATTTACCACCCAAGCTTCACACCCATATAAGAGTGTTGGTACTACTATACTTTCATACATTCCCTTCTTTGCCTCCATAGATAACGTTTTTTGACTCCACATATACCTCAACGCACCACTCACCTTTTTTCCCTCATCAATTCTATGATTAACCTCATCCTTCATAAATCCATCTGCCGACATGTCAACTCCCAAGTATCTGAAAACATTCACTTCTTCCATACTCCTCCTCCCCAATTTGATATCCAATTTTTCTTTATCTAAATCATTTGACACCCTCATCACCTTACTCTTTTCTATGTTCACTTTCAGCTTTCTACCTTTACACACATTCCCAAACTCATCCACTAACCTTTGCAATTTTTCTTTAGAATCTCCCATAAGCACAGTATCATCAGCAAAAAGTAACTGTGTCAATTCCCATTTTGAATTTGATTCCCCATAATTTAAGGGGGGAGGCGGGCAATTTTCCGCGCGCGCTCACCGAAAAATCGAAAAAATATGGAAATTGAGTTATATATACTGAAAAATAGCTCAACTCTTTGGCAACACAATGGTACCAGAATGAATGTTCTACGACGTTTCTACAAGAAATTATAGTCATTTATATCAGGTATGGTGACGGCGATGTTGGTACCGAGTCTGCTCACGGCCTATATATTTTTTGGAGTTATTTTCTTGTTTTTTATCGCCTTTTCTTGCATTATTCTTTCTAATATAATAACTGACTATTTGGCATCATAAAACAGTAGGTGGAGCTTATCGGCAGACTTAGTGACTACCGGGAACCAGACGGGAACGCTCAGCAGTGTTCCTGCTCCCGAGGTGCCAGCCAGGAATCACCCATTATTTCGCTTATATCAGCTTATATATCAACTCTACGGCTTATTTGTCTATCAGAATTGATCTAATATGATATAATAAACACTCTAAATAACATACAAACATGTTATATACTCTAGACTGAATAAAATAGGCCATAATATGGCCCAGAGATTATCGGGAATATTTCGATATAAAAGTGTAACTGGTCACCCTGTCGTCTCTGAGTAAGAGAAAACGGTGTTTAGAGGCTAACTGCACTAGAACATCAGTTTACTAAGAAATACACCCAAACAAACGCGATTTTCGCGAAAAATTTTTTTTTTTTTTTTTGAGACGGGGGCCGGCCGGCGTTCCCGGCCGATATCTCGGAAGTAACTTATTCACCTATAATTTGATGTGGGTCCTTTATTACTTAATTAAATGGAATAATATTCACAGATATTGTAGAATAATGATTTCTCTTATTTTGACCGTAGAATTTTTGGAAATATTCCAAATACTTCGGGAGTTATGTGGGAGTAAAGGGCAGATTTTTTTGCCATATTCCAGATACTAACAAACTTTATTTTTTTGTGAAATAACGATAAGGTATTTAGAGGGAAATCTTACGGTCCGAATTAGTATTAGCATTGTTCTCTCGGCACCAAGTGTCCAAACCACCTTACGTAGCCGCATATAAGAGTTACATCAACATCAAGGGCATTTTCAGTAAATCAGTCTTTTCTCAGTTGTTGTTTGAGGTATATTTTTTATAAATATTTTCAAGAAAGAGTGAGAACACTTTGTCTTGTGCACCAAAACTGGAGAAAATCGGACGGTAAATAAACGAGTTACGAAATTTGCCCTGTAGCCCCCTTAATCCCACCCCTCTCCCAAACACCCTAGCATTTACTTCCTTTACAACCCCATCTATAAATATATTAAACAACCATGGTGACATTACACATCCCTGTCTAAGACCTACTTTTACCGGGAAGTAGTCTCCCTCTCTTCTACACACCCTAACCTGAGCCTCACTATCCTCATAAAAACTCTTTACAGCATTTAATAACTTACCACCTATTCCATATACTTGCAACATCTGCCACATTGCTCCTCTATCCACTCTATCATATGCCTTTTCTAAATCCATAAATGCAATAAAAACTTCCCTATCTTTATCTAAATACTGTTCACATATATGCTTCAATGTAAACACCTGATCTACACATCCCCTACCCACTCTGAAACCTCCTTGCTCATCCGCAATCCTACATTCTGTCTTACCTCTAATTCTTTCAATTATAACCCTACCGTACACTTTTCCTGGTATACTCAGTAAGCTTATTCCTCTATAATTTTTAGTCTCTTTTGTCCCCTTTCCCTTTATATAAAGGGACTATACATGCTCTCCGCCAATCCCTAGGTACCTTCCCCTCTTTCATACATTTATTAAACAAAAGTACCAACCACTCCAACACAATATCCCCCCCTGCTTTTAACATTTCTGTCATGATCCCATCAGTTCCAGCTGCTTTACCCCCTTTCATTTTACGTAATGTCTCACGTACCTCCCCCACACTTACATTCTGCTCTTCTTCACTCCTAAAAGATGGTATACCTCCCTGACCAGTGCATGAAATTACTGCCTCTGTTTCTTCCTTAACATTTAAAAGTTCCTCAAAATATTCTCGCCATCTACCCAATACCTCCATCTCCCCATCTACTAACTCCCCTACTCTGTTTTTAACTGACAAATCCATATTTTCCCTAGGCTTTCTTAACTTGTTTAACTCACTCCAAAATTTTTTCTTATTTTCATTAAAATTTCTTGACAGTGCCTCTCCCACTCTATCATCTGCTCTCCTTTTGCACTCTCTCACCACTCTCTTTACCTTTCTTTTACTCTCCATGTACTCTGCTCTTCTTATAACACTTCTGCTTTGTAAAAACCTCTCATAAGCTACCTTTTTCTCTTTTATCACACCCTTTACTTCATCATTCCACCAATCACTCCTCTTTCCTCTTGCCCCCACCCTCCTATAACCACAAACTTCTGCCCCACATTCTAATACTGCATTTTTAAAACTATTCCAACCCTCTTCAACCCCCCCACTACTCATCTTTGCACTAGCCCACCTTTCTGCCAATAGTCGCTTATATCTCACCCGAACTTCCTGCTCCCTTAGTTTATACACTTTCACCTCCCTCTTACTTGTTGTTCCCACCTTCCTCTTTTCCCATCTACCTCTTACTCTAACTGTAGCTACAACTAAATAATGATCCGATATATCAGTTGCCCCTCTATAAACATGTACATCCTGGAGCCTACCCATCAACCTTTTATCCACCAATACATAATCTAATAAACTACTTTCATTACGTGCTACATCATACCTTGTATATTTATTTATCCTCTTTTTCATAAAATATGTATTACTTATTACCAAATCTTTTTCTACACATAGCTCAATTAAAGGCTCCCCATTTACATTTACCCCTGGCACCCCAAATTTGCCTACTACTCCCTCCATAACATTTTTACCCACTTTAGCATTGAAATCTCCAACCACCATTACTCTCACACTTGATTCAAAACTCCCCACGCATTCACTCAACATTTCCCAAAATCTCTCTCTCCTCTACACTTCTCTCTTCTCCAGGTGCATACACGCTTATTATAACCCACTTTTCACATCCAATCTTTATTTTACTCCACATAATCCTTGAATTAATACATTTATAGTCCCTCTTTTCCTGCCATAGCTTATCCTTCAACATTATTGCTACTCCTTCTTTAGCTCTAACTCTATTTGAAACCCCTGACCTAATCCCATTTATTCCTCTCCACTGAAACTCTCCCACCCCCTTCAGCTTTGTTTCACTTAAAGCCAGGACATCCAGCTTCTTCTCATTCATAACATCCACAATCATCTCTTTCTTATCATCTGCACAACATCCATGCACATTCAGACTTCCCACTTTGACAATTTTCTTCTTCTTATTCTTTTTAGTAATCTTTACAGGAAAAGGGGTTACTAGCCCATTGTTCCCGGCATTTTAGTTGACTTTTACAACACGCATGGCTTACGGAGGAAAGATTCTTATTCCACTTCCCCATTGTTATATGTAGTACATTATTATTATATGTATATGTATTATTATTATACATATTATATTATTATTATTTTTTTTTTTTCAACAAGTCGGCCATCTCCCACCGAGGCAAGGTGACCCAAAGAGAAAGAAAATCCCCAAAAAGAAAATACTTTCATCATCATTCAACACTTTCACCTCACTCACACATAATCACTGTTTTTGCAGAGGTGCCCAGAATACTACAGTTTAGAAGTATATATGTATAAAAATACACAATATATTTCTCCAAACTGCCAATATCCCAAACCCCTCCTTTAGAGCACAGGCATTGTACTTCCCATTTCCAGGACTCAAGTCCGGTTATATAAAATAACCGGTTTCCCTGAATCCCTTCACTAAATGTTACCCTGCTCACACTCCAACAGATCGTCAGGGTATGGTAGGGTTATTATTGAAAGAATTAGAGGTAAGACAGAATGTAGGATTGCAGATGAGCAAAGGAGGTTTTAGAGTGAGTAGGGGATGTGTAGATCAAGTGTTTACATTGAAGCATATATATATATTTTTTTTTTTTAATAAGTCGGCCGTCTCCCACCGAGGCAGGGTGACCCAAAAAGAAAGAAAATCCCCAAAAAGAAAATACTTTCATCATCATTCAACACTTTCACCACACTCACACATAATCACTGTTTTTGCAGAGGTGCTCAGAACACGAGTATAGAAGCATATACGTATAAAGATACACAACATATCCCTCCAGACTGCTAATATCTCGAAACCCCTCCTTTAGAGTGCAGGCATTGTACTTCCCATTTCCAGGACTCAAGTCCGGCTATATAAAAATAACCGGTTTCCCTGAATCCCTTCACTAAATATTACCTTGCTCACTCTCCAACAGATCGTCAGGTCCCAAATGCCATTCGTCTCCATTCACTCCTATCGAACACACTTATGCATGCCTGCTGGAAGTCCAAGCCCCTCACCCACAAAACCTCCCTGACCCCTTCCTTCCAACCTTTTCGAGGACGACCCCCTACCCTGCCTTCCTTCCCCTACAGATTTAAATGCTCTCCATGTCATTCTACTTTGATCCATTCTCTCTAAATGACCAAACCACCTCAACAACCCCTTCTCAGCCCTCTGACTAATACTTTTATTAACTCTACACCTTCTCCTAATTTCCACACTCCGAATTTTCTGCATAATATTTACACCACACATTGCCCTTAGACAGGACATCTCCACTGCCTCCAACCGCCTCCTCGCTACTGCATTCACAACCCAAGCTTCACACCCATATAAGAGTGTTGGTACTACTATATTTTCATACATTTCCTTCTTTGCCTCCATAGATAATGTTTTTTGTCTCCACATATACCTCAACGCACCACTCACCTTTTTTCCCTCATCAGTTTTATGATTAATCTCATCGTTCATAAATCCATCCGCTGACACATCAACTCCCAAGTACGTATCTGAAAAACATTCACTTCTTCCATACTCCTCCATACTCCATATATATGAACAGTATTTAGATAAAGGTAGAGAAGTTTTCATTGCATTTATGGATTTAGAAAAGGCATTTGATAGAGTGGATAGGGGAACAATGTGGCAGATGTTGCAAGCATATGGAATAGGTAGTAAGTTACTAAATGCTGTAAAGAGTTTTTATGAGTATAGTGAGGCTCAGGTTAGGGTGTGTAGAAGAGAGGGAGACTACTTCCCGGTAAAAGTAGGTCTTAGACAGGGTTGTGTAATGTCATCATGGTTGTTTAATATATTTATAGATGGGGTTGTAAAAGAAGTAAATGCTAGGGTTTTGGGGAGAGAGGTGGGATTAAATTATGGGGAATCAAATTCAAAATGGGAATTGACAGTTACTTTTTGTTAGCGTTATTGTGCTTATGGAAGAGACTAAAGAAAAACTCTTTTTGGGTCACCCTGCCTCGGTGGGAGACAGCTGACTTGCTAAAAAAAAAAAAAAAAAATATACATAGTTGTCATGCTGATGTAGGTGGGTTGTGCGTTTTATAAAAATTGTCCCTTTCAACACTGAGACATTTATCGTGATGTAACTGCACTTCTCTTCAGGGAATAGATACGTGACTGTATTTGAAGACGTTTTGCCATCCAGTGGAAGATGAGGTGATCAGTCCCTTATCCTGGAAGCAAAGCCAGTGTTCAGCACTAAAGTGTTGAACACTGGCTTCTGTGCTGACAGACCGATTACCTCATCTTCCGATGTTTTATGTACAGGAGGGCCCCACTTATACGGCAGGTTAGGTTCCAGGCTACCGCCGTAAAGCGGAAATCGCCGTAAAGTGGAACACCCTTTTTTTCCACTTATAAATGCATACA
This sequence comes from Cherax quadricarinatus, assembly GCF_038502225.1. NCBI lineage: Eukaryota > Metazoa > Arthropoda > Malacostraca > Decapoda > Parastacidae > Cherax > Cherax quadricarinatus. The sequence continues at coordinate 69,995,703 of NC_091294.1, read as the reverse complement.
AACACTAGATAACAAGTTTACACTAACATATATTAAGTTAGCAATAGAACCAGGCATCAAAAAACAATAAAAAGGTACAATACACACATAGTGCACTCATTACTTACCTTAAAATATTTATAGTCTTAATCTAGGGTGAGACAAGTAGTATTTATTGTAAGAAATCAAGTGTGGTATGTATTGTAATAGCCACCAGGCCACCCCACCCACACATACTATTCTATGATATTTAAGCATCCCAGAGCGATAAAATGTATATACAGTTCACTCATTACTTACCTTAAAATATTTGTAGTCTTAATGTAGGGTCAGGAGTAAGTAAATGAGATAAAACGAATAAATGAGAGAGAGAAAGAATGAGTACATGAGAGGTAACAGGCGCAGAGTTATGTAAACAAACCAGGCTCCCACATCTTATATTTATGTTTATTTATTCTATTGTGGGGTGTATTTATCATCTTTTTATGTTATGTATCGTGTTTATTATATAATTTTGAAAAAAATATCATGGCTGGATTAATGAAAATGTGTATATTACCGCAATATACGACATTTAATGAGACTCGGTGAGTATTGTTATTATCACCACTTGTGCAAGTCGTCTGCTACCACATCTCACATTTTTTTTTTTTTTTTTTTTTTTTTTTTATTATTATCACACCGGCCGATTCCCACCAAGGCAGGGTGGCCCGAAAAAGAAAAACTTTCACCATCATTCACTCCATCACTGTCTTGCCAGAAGGGTGCTTTACACTACAGTTTTTAAACTGCAACATTAACACCCCTCCTTCAGAGTGCAGGCACTGTACTTCCCATCTCCAGGACTCAAGTCCGGCCTGCCGGTTTCCCTGAATCCCTTCATAAATGTTACTTTGCTCACACTCCAACAGCACGTCAAGTATTAAAAACCATTTGTCTCCATTCACTCCTATCAAACACGCTCACGCATGCCTGCTGGAAGTCCAAGCCCCTCGCACACAAAACCTCCTTTACCCCCTCCCTCCAACCCTTCCTAGGCCGACCCCTACCCCGCCTTCCTTCCACTACAGACTGATACACTCTTGAAGTCATTCTGTTTCGCTCCATTCTCTCTACATGTCCGAACCACCTCAACAACCCTTCCTCAGCCCTCTGGACAACAGTTTTGGTAATCCCGCACCTCCTCCTAACTTCCAAACTACGAATTCTCTGCATTATATTCACACCACACATTGCCCTCAGACATGACATCTCCACTGCCTCCAGCCTTCTCCTCGCTGCAACATTCATCACCCACGCTTCACACCCATATAAGAGCGTTGGTAAAACTATACTCTCATACATTCCCCTCTTTGCCTCCAAGGACAAAGTTCTTTGTCTCCACAGACTCCTAAGTGCACCACTCACTCTTTTTCCCTCATCAATTCTATGATTCACCTCATCTTTCATAGACCCATCCGCTGACACGTCCACTCCCAAATATCTGAATACGTTCACCTCCTCCATACTCTCTCCCTCCAATCTGATATTCAATCTTTCATCACCTAATCTTTTTGTTATCCTCATAACCTTACTCTTTCCTGTATTCACCTTTAATTTTCTTCTTTTGCACACCCTACCAAATTCATCCACCAATCTCTGCAACTTCTCTTCAGAATCTCCCAAGAGCACAGTGTCATCAGCAAAGAGCAGCTGTGACAACTCCCACTTTGTGTGTGATTCTTTATCTTTTAACTCCACGCCTCTTGCCAAGACCCTCGCATTTACTTCTCTTACAACCCCATCTATAAATATATTAAACAACCACGGTGACATCACACATCCTTGTCTAAGGCCTACTTTTACTGGGAAAAAATTTCCCTCTTTCCTACATACTCTAACTTGAGCCTCACTATCCTCGTAAAAACTCTTCACTGCTTTCAGTAACCTACCTCCTACACCATACACTTGCAACATCTGCCACATTGCCCCCCTATCCACCCTGTCATACGCCTTTTCCAAATCCATAAATGCCACAAAGACCTCTTTAGCCTTATCTAAATACTGTTCACTTATATGTTTCACTGTAAACACCTGGTCCACACACCCCCTACCTTTCCTAAAGCCTCCTTGTTCATCTGCTATCCTATTCTCCGTCTTACTCTTAATTCTTTCAATTATAACTCTACCATACACTTTACCAGGTACACTCAACAGACTTATCCCCCTATAATTTTTGCACTCTCTTTTATCCCCTTTGCCTTTATACAAAGGAACTATGCATGCTCTCTGCCAATCCCTAGGTACCTTACCCTCTTCCATACATTTATTAAATAATTGCACCAACCACTCCAAAACTATATCCCCACCTGCTTTTAACATTTCTATCTTTATCCCATCAATCCCGGCTGCCTTACCCCCTTTCATTTTACCTACTGCCTCACGAACTTCCCCCACACTCACAACTGGCTCTTCCTCACTCCTACAAGATGTTATTCCTCCTTGCCCTATACACGAAATCACAGCTTTATTTATTCTACTGTGGGGTGTATTTATCTTATTTATATGTTATGCATCGTGTTTATTATATAATTTTGAAAAAAATATCATGGATGGATTAATGAAAATGTGTATATTAACGTAATATACGACATTTAAATGACTCGATGTATGTAAGTTTATTTAGGTACAGGTATACATAAGTATAATTATCAGAGTATATATAAAATATGAAATAACTTTTAAAAACATTTGAAATTTTGGAGTTTCCAGACAAAATGGAGAGACTTAGTGCTTACTGAGCTCATGGAGAATGTAAACAAACAGGGTGGGGCACGGTGACCGTATTAGAAAGTCAGGTGGGGGGAGCCGTATAGTGAGTTTTGGTCATAATTTGAAATGTCCGTATTAGCGGAACGCCGTAAAGTGAAACGCCGTAAAGCGGGGCCTTCCTGTATATTATTTTGCAAGACTGAGACATTAATTACATCATCTACTGTCTTTAAAAGCCACTGGTTGATGAGACATCTTCAAATAAAGATACCCAAGTGTTGCATAGGGTCCAGTTCCTCATGTTGTTAGTATTGAAGTGCAGTATCAGCACCCCTGTGGCAAGACAGTGATGGAATGAATGATGGTGAAAGCGTCTTCTTTTTTAGGTCACCCTGCCTCGGTGGGAGATGGCCGGTGTGTGAAAAAAAACTCTTGTGTGTTATTGAAACCTCTTTGTTCTCTTGAATGGAATATAAATTCTCTATTTTATTTCATTTTTTTTTTCTTGCAGAAGAAAGCAAGCCTGAGCCTACTTAACAAGAAGTAGATATACGTCTCCAGTCATCTGTGATTTCTAGTGCTCAGCAAAGTTGTGTGTAAAATGAAGGATAGATCTCAGTAATGGCGTACTGTAAGCATTGGTCAGTGACATGTTAGCCTTTACGGTGACAGTCTTATAAAGATATATTCATCAGGTTATTGTAATTTTTTAGCTTTATGAATTGTATGTTTATATTTTACATTTTAAATGAATTGAACTCCTACAATTGCTGTGTATCAGCTATGATCAGGCTAAATGAGTGCCTTGGTATTCATCTTTTGTTTCTCATAGCCTAGCAAAGTGATAAGGTTAAGGTGGTGGCTTAGCTTGGTTACTGTGACTCAGAGCTTTAATATGAAAAGATTTATGTGGATCATAAGAGGTGATAATGTTGTGTGCAGTGCAGGCAGGTAACAGTGTTTGATCTTGTGTTGGATGGCAGGTATTGCTAACAAGTGTTGCAGAGAAAGACACCACACCCAACCTTTTATTATACTGTTTCACTCTGGGTATAGCTTTATTGAGTCATGTCTTAACAAAACTCCACCCAGAACAAAATATAATATATAATGAGGGTTTTGGTGTGCAGCAAGTGTCTTTGTTATACACTCTTGTGTTATCAACTGCTGCAGCTTCAATATAATACATTTCTGAAGGATCTGCCTTCCTCGCTAATTTACTGTTAAAAGTTGTAAGTTAGATCACTTTTGTGTACAGATGTATAATTGTATATAAGATACATGCTAGTTATACTTAAGGTACTTTTTTATTGTTATCTTTTATAGTGTAGTATGCCTGACAATTGAGTTCTTTTTATTATAAAACTAACTTTAAAATGAATGCCTTTGTAAGATTTATGTATGTTGTGAGTAATCGGTGAATTGATGAATAGTGAGTGAGAGCAGAGTGTGGTATATCAAACAAAGTATTTATGAAAATTTGTAATATTTTTTATACAGTCTTTAAATTTTTTTTTTACTCAATATCTTCCTTATTCTCAATGGACAAAATGTCTCCTGTGAAGTACAAGTTGTACAGTAGATGGGTATTTGCATGAACCAAGTCAAATATCGTTATCTGTAACCTTTACAGAATTTACTCATGTCAGCTGTAATTTGACTTGCTGATGAAATGTTTTATCTTCAACATATTACTTATTCAGAGCCTTTTATTAATATATGGTCAAGGCCATAGGCTCTTAATAATTTTAGATTTTTATGTCGGCCAATTAAAATACAGCTTTACATGCTCAAAATGGACCTTTTGTTCTTTAGACTAGACCTTGATTCTTAACTCATTATTTTGGCTTGGTCTAATAGCATATCCATGGTCTTACTTTTAAATTCTGCTGGAATGAAATAACCCTAGGATTACAGTGGTTTGCATAATTAAGCAAGTTAATTTTTAGGTTTAGGTACCTCATATGCTTTACCTAACAATAAAGTGTTTGTCCTCAGTGATGCCATGGCATGATTAATAGCTTTTAAATACTACACCTTCAATAAAAGTTCTCCTTGTCAAAGTTTTGCCTTGGGATAGCATAGCTCAAGGATGGTGCTTCAGACAACTGTCCAGTCAACTGTAATTCTTTTCAACATTTACTGAGAGGAGGTAATAATTCAATCTCCAGTTGTCAAGCTTGTTCTGTTCAAGTTATCAGTTCATGCCAATACATACACAAGGGTAATTCCTTCATGAGCAGGTTAAAATTAGGTTTGTGTGAATGTTACTGGAGTGGCTGCATGTGTGTATGATTTTGTTGGGGGAAAGGGGTGCGTATTTTTCTTTTGCGACTACGGTACCTGTTTGTAGTTAAAGAAACAGCTATGCTGGTGTTGTCTTGTCTTCAGTGTTTAATTCATCATATAATTGTTCATAATTTCCAGCAGTTGTAGCTCTTAATAGCTCCTCTTATAACCCAGTCTCTTGTTCAAGCATTCTGGGGAGGAAAACTTTGTAGTATCTTTTTACCTTCAAGGTAGGTGTCTTCAAGCCAGTGAGGGGCTCTTGATCTAAGGAACTGGACTTATCTTTCCCTTAGATCAAACCCATTCTATGAGCCCTTTGAGTTAGTGCTTCCTCCCGGATTAAAATTAAAGATATTATCTTTCTGATATAGTTTTGTTATCACTTTACAGGTGTAGCCTCTGGTTCTCTTCCTTTCTGTTGGTGATACTAAGAAATCTTTATCTAGCTTTTTGTTTTGTTAAAGCTGTGATTATAAAGTCTCTTTAAACAGTGATTGGATATTTAGGTTTATCAGCCAATCCTAATATACAGTATATATTTATATTTGATTTTTTACCTCTGGGAGCCATTTTATAGCTCATTAGAATTTTTTGTTTTATCCCTGTTTTTTTAGGTATGGACACCATGTTACTGCATATTCTAATTTTAACCTAACAACTTTATATATAATTTCTCCATCCATGCATGTCATAAGAGGTGACTAACATGCTGGGAGCAAGGGGCTGGTAACCCCTTCTGTACACATTACTAAAGTTAAAAAGACGAATTTTTGTTTTCCTTTTTGGGCCACCCTGCCTCGGTAGGATACAGTCGGTTTGTTGAAAGAAAGAAAGAAGAATGTCTCCAGCCATATATCTGAAGACTTTGAAAGTTGTTAGTGAAGTGACTATTTATATATTATTATAATGAGACTCCGTCTGTCTGATGTATTTTTTATTTTAACACCACATTTTTCATGCGGCCTGTTATTGCCTTCTTCCGTTTTTATTACATGGCAATTATCTACGTTCAACTCCACCTTATATTTATACTCAATTTGCTCAATTTATCCAGGTTTTAATTTATGGATTTACAGTAATTTTTATTATTTTGTAGTCTTTGCAAACATTCATTAACATAATTTTTATTAATGGAGTAACCACTGATTTTTGTGGCAGTCCACTGTTTGCCTTTCTCCAACTGGACATTTTACCTCTTATAAGTTTGTATTTTTCTTAAAAGCAGAAAACCTCTCATTCTTTATAATAGTTCTTAATTGTATTCATACCATATGTTGTAGTTTTTACATTATTCCTCCTCGAGGAATTTATTTGAAACCTTGTTAAATTTAATTTCTTCATCCATTTCTTTCTTTTAAATAAATATTTAATGCTACAGGCACAGTAGTTTAACCCTTAAACTGTGCAAGACTTGTATACTCGTATATTTATATACATTGTGGACAATGTATATGAGTAAGAATTATTGTAGGTCTCAAATTTGCTGTTAGCTGCTATTTTATATCATCTTAATTATTTGGGTGGCCTACCACCTTGTCCCACAAAGAAAAAAAAAATACAGGACCAGGCTTATGCACGCAGTACCTCATGAATAATAAATGACTCTGTGCACATGTGAGCAAGATGTGTTACATGCCATTCTGCATGTATGTAATTGTTTGTCTGTTTGTATTTAGGCACATATGGACACATGAGTACATTTCAGTGTATATACAAGGTGTTATCAAAAAGTTCCTGGACTGCTAAAAAAAAAAAAAATACTAAATCATCTAGTTGAAGTTGTCTCCCAGGAAGTACTCTCCTTGGGAAGCAATATAGTGATCCCAGCACCTCTGCCACTTCTCCAAACATTTCTGGAACACACACTTTCCTAATGGTGTCTGCTTGAATCTCCTTCACATTGTCAAAACACTGCACCTTGAGTGCCATATTTATTTTTGGGAAGAGAAAAGTGTCTCAGAGGGGCTACATCTAAGGTGTGACCAGAAAACTATGGTCTTTCTGGTCTTGAGTCAGCAAGGGTGCACAAATTTTGCAGCCACTTGCCTCATGTTCAAATTTTCTGTCAGAATGCTTTGACAAGACCCATAAGAAATTCCCACAGTATTTGCAGTGTCCTGGATGCTCTGATGATGATCCTTGTGAATAGCATCCCTCACTTTTTCAGTGTTGGTGTCTGTTTTTGATGTTGGAGGATCAGAGCATTCATCATCCTCAATTGGCATTCATCTTGCTTTCAATCAAGAAATCCATTCAGAACACTGTGGCCAACACATTGCTTCATTACCAAATGCTTGCCAAAGCATTTTGAGTTTCATTGGCTATTTTACTGAGCTTGAAAGAGAATTCACACGCACAAGCTGTTCTTTTAAAGGTTCTATTCTCTTATTCAAAAAACTGCAGCAACTCACTGAAAACACAGCAAAAAATGCCCATCTAACCTCAGCAGAATGCCTGACCACACTACCTTACAAACGAGTGTACTGCGCTGCATGATCTATGCCGCTGCCATATTTCACCCAGGAAGAGTGTGAAAATTTGTATTCAGGAAGTTTTTGATAGTGCCTCATACATTTTTAACCCCGTATAACCCAAGAAATTCAAACATTGCAACTTATTTCCATGTTTTGAGAAGTAAAAAAAATAATGAATTAACTGGGATATCATAAGATGTATTCATATATAATGTTAAAGAATCCAAGGAAATAAGACAAACAATTAATTGTATCATTTTATTTTATATATTCCAAGTGGGGTTGTGTGGGGGCTAAGTGTCTTCCCTCATTTTGAATACTAAAATATCTTTGAATACATCTGTTATCACAAGGAAATAGTGAATTGAATGATTTGGTGGTACATGTCCCGTCCCGGGTCTTTTCCATGTGGTGACCTGGCAGGAAATTAATGTACATAGTGTGAAACATTGAAAAAAATATAACATGGTTATTTGTCTTAAAAGCAAAAAACATAAATACTAATTGGTGGCATAGCAGTGTTGAAGACAATACATTATAATTTTGCTATATTGAGCAGGCCATAAAATACCAAGTTATTGTATTCAGAAAAATGTGCTCTTTTAATCGATAAAAAAAAAAAAAAAGTTTTCAAAATTTAAACATGCTTGCAGCACTTAGTTTCTATATATGCAACAGTATAAGGGTTCATAGATTTGATTAAAAGAAATTACCCACAAAGATAGAAATTGTATTTCTTTGCATATTATAATGTCATTATCATGACACGAAGTTTCCTGGCCGTCGGATTGGCACGATGGTCCTGTCGAATGGCTCCCACACTTCCTCATATCACACCTTCGGACTTGTTCTTCTGGGGTTTGTAAAGGATTATTTTCCAGATAACTGTAGCTGACATTAAAATACACTGTGCTAACATACAGTAAATGATTGCACTGGAAAAGGTGACATCAGATATGTTGGTTAATACCTGGCTTGAATTGGAGCATTAACCCTTTGAGGGTTTTGGTCGTACTAGTACGTCTTACGCGTAGGGGTTTTTGACGTACTAGTACTCATAAATTCTAGCGGCCTCAAATCTAGTGGGAGAAAGCTGGTAGGCCTTCATATGAAAGAATGGGTCTATGTGGTCAGTGTGCACAGTCTAAAAAAAATCCTGCAGCACACAGTGCATAATGAGAAAAAAAAAACTTTGACCATTTTTTTTAATAAATCAGCGACTTTGCAGTGTATTTTCGTATGGTATTTATTGTTGTATTCTAGTTTTCTTGGTCTCATTTTATAGAATGGAAGACATATTACAGAAATTGAGATGATTTTGACTGGTTTTACAATGAAAGGTGCCTTGAAATTGAGCTCAAAGTAGCAGAAATGTTCGATTTTTACCAAACTTCAAAAGTAAACAAATCGTGCCAAGCATGCAATACACGTCAACTGGTGAGTCTAATATTCTTTCACAACTGCACCAATAATATTTATACCATTTTTTACACTAATGCAGTAGTCTGCATAACAGTAAATCTTATATTTTTTGTGAGAATAAAAATTCAAAGTGGAAAGCAAAAGAATATAAGAGGGGCCTTGAGACGTGACTAATGACTAGAGGAAATGTCATTTTAGTGCCAGGAATGTCTTTCTTGTTTATTCTGGACCCTATTCGGAAATTGGCATCTTTTGAAATTTGTGTGAAATTGGCAAAATTGCTAAATTCTGACCACTGTACTGGATAGTTGAATTTCATAAATGGGTGGTTTCTTGCACCCATTCGATAGACAAAATGGAGTTCTAGCGAAATATTCATGTTTTTTGTCGACTAGTACAGTGAAATTGGCCGAAAATGGGGCTCAAAGTGGGCAAAATCGCTGATGTGTAAACATCGCCGAGACCGCTAACTTTGCGAGAGCATAATTCCGTAAGTTTTCTATCAAATTTCAAACTTTTGGTGTCTTTATGATCGGGAAAAGATTCTCTATCAATTCATAAGAGAAAATAATTTTTTTTTTTTTAAATTTGGCCGACCCTGAGAACGAGTTTCGGAGAGGGCCTGTCGACCCTCAAAGGGTTAATTAGATGTGTTATGGACCACTAGAAATACATGTGCTGAGGTTGCATACATTTAACATTTTCATGTTACCATTTTGTTTTAAAACATTTAAATAGGAAAACCAGACTGCTTAACATTTAGGTTTTTTGCTCCCCAAGCCTTTTATCTTTTTTGTTTTATAGCTTTTTCTAGCATCGTAATGGTGTTTTCCAGTGATATTGGTCTGTACTTCAAAGGGTCTTCACCATTCCGTTTTGTAAATAAAACGTTTACCATTTTCCATTTGTCTGGAGGTTTACATTCTTGTAATGATATCCCAAAAAATTCCCAGAGAGAATAGGCTTGTTCTACACGTTCTTTTAAATCCCATGGTACACTCTTAACTGGCCATTTTTGTTTTTCTTATCTGTATTCCACCTTGGGTGTTTCAGTGTTGCCCATATCAGTTGGTGGTTTTGGGTTCTGGTTTGAAACATGTAAGGTGTCTCCTACAAACACATTTTGAAACTTCATGTTAAGACTGATATATTTCCTTCATATCAGTGGTTCTGACATCCTTTATTCTATGTATACATTTAAGACTTATTTAACTTTGGTAAGTCACTGGGTTGGCAAGCTTTCTCTATTTGTTCCAAGTCCTTTCTTTTTCATGTCTCTGCAGCACCCTCTGTTGAATGAATGATGGTGAATGTGTTTCCTTGTTTTTTTTTTTTTTTTTTGGGTCATCCCCTACCTTTGTGGGTCAGAGCTGGTATGTTAAAAAAATAAAGTTTGAGAAGAAATTTTTGTGTCTTTTTGTCACCTTCATGTTTACAACTGATGTATTATTTTTTCCTGTTGGTGGTGTAAGAAATCTTTTTTTGTTTATTATTTGGTATTGTTTATGACTCAGGAAATCGTAATAACACAATTGCAACAAAGTAATGCACTGACCTGTGAGTTTCAGGACTTGCTTACCATGGGTTCAAACCCCACCTGTTCCCTGATTTGTATCATTTGTGATCATGTATATAGTTGTCTTATTTTCTTATCATGTCTGGGCACCTCTGCAAAGACAGTGATATTCTGTGAATGATGGTGAAAGTGTTTTTCTTTTTTGGGTCACCCTGCCTTGGTGGGAGATGGCCGATGTGTCAGAAAAAAAAAAAAAACTAAGTATGTGTCTATCTATCAACATACCAGCCGTATCCCACCGAGGTGGGGTGGCCCAAAAGGCAAAACTTAAGTTTCTCCTTTCAAATTTAGTAATATAGTGTATACAGGAGAAGGGGTTACTAGCCCCTTGCTCCTGGCATTTTAGTCGCCTCTTACGACATGCATGGCTTATGGAGGAAGAATTCTGTTCCACTTCCCTATGGAGATAAGAGGAAATAAACAAGAACAAAAACTAGAAAGAAAATAGAAGAAAACCCAGAGGGGTATGTATATATATATATATGCTTGTACATGTATGTAGGGAAGGAAGGCGGGGTAGGGGTCGTCCTCGAAAAGGTTGGAAGGAAGGGATAAGGGAGGTTTTGTGGGCGAGGGGCTTGGACTTCCAGCAAGCGTGCATGAGCATGTTCGATAGTGAATGGAGACAAATGATATTTGGGACTTGACGATCTGTTGGAGTGTGAGCAGGGTAATATTTAGTGAAGGGATTCAGGGAAACTGGTTATTTTTATATAGCCGGACTTGAGTCCTGGAAATGGGAAGTACAATGCCTGCCCTCTAAAGGAGGGGTTTCGGGATATTAGCAGTTTGGAGGGATATGTTGTGTATCTTTATACTTATATGCTTCTAAACTGTTGTGTTCTGAGCACCTCTGCAAAAACAGTGATAATGTGTGGGTGAGGTGAAAGTGTTGAATGATGATGAAAGTACGTATTTTCTTTTTTGGGGATTTTCTTTCTTTTTGGGTCACCCTGCCTCGGTGGGAGACTGCCGACTTGTTGAAAAAAAAAAAACATGTATGTGTAGTGTGACCTAAGTGTAAGTAGAAGTAGCAAGACGTACCTGTTATCTTGCATATTTATGAGACAGACAAAAGACACCAGCAATCCTACCATCGTGTAAAACAATTACAGGCTTTAGTTTTACACTCACTCGGCGGAACGGTAGTACCCCCCTGGGTGGTTGCTGTCTACCAACCTACTACCTATACTAAGTATGTATATATATATACTATATACTTAAAAGTGTTTGTTATATTTTTTAGTTCTGAGGATCTTTTGGTAGCTTAACTATTCCTTATCCATATATTTGAAGGAGTTTCATAAGTGGTTTTTATGGTTACAATCATTTAATCGTCCCGTAATCATTTAATTGTCCAGTAAAGGCTGTTAGGTCTCTTCTGTAACTTGGGAGGTAAATGCATGCATCCTCAAGAAAGCATCACTCTTTAAACCATGCATACCCTCATTCTAGTGACAGGAACTGTTGGGTGTCATAGATCCAATACCAGTCTCAAACCAGTTTCATCAGCTTTGAAAAATTATTTAAAATCAGTTTTCATTTGAAAGATTGTTCAAATGTTGCCTGTACATACCAGGATGCAGCCCATCCTTGCATATACCATGCATTTCTTACATATTCACATGCTTTAGTTTCTGAACTATTTAAGCCAGCCATAGCAACAAACATAGTTAACTCTCATTAACAAAATTACATGAACAGAAGGACAGTGTTTGATTGCAGGGGAGACACTGCAGCCCCTACAGTTGTTGGAAACATAAGCTCATTATGAATGTTGTGAAAATATGCTATTGGATAAGACTGAATGGGCAAAATGAACAAGACCATGTTATGCTAGGAAGAGAGAGAAACAAAACTATAATTTCTGGATTTTTACCCCAAAGGAGGTTTATGTAATGGTGATTAAGGTGCTCACTGATGCCTCAGACTACACTGGCTGGGATTTCACTTGCTTGGGGGCTACCAACTGTGCATTTTCCATGACTAAATCTTGGATATAATTCTTATTTCTGCTTGCCTGCCTTTGGGGTTATGGCTCCTTAGTAGGCAACGTGCCTCTGGTGGATTGATGGAGTTGAGACAGGTTTGATGTTGGCTCTGCCTGAATTAATCGGTTGGTCATGCATTGCTCCTTATCAGTCTGGCAATGGGTTACATACTGATTTATGTATTCACTGCCCAAAATATCTTTTTGCTGATTTTACTTAATTGTCCATTCTGGATTATAAAACCCTACCCCTCTCATATGAATTGTGAGCTTCAATAGCATTAGGTGAGTGGGCAGACACCTTGCCTCTTGATGGTTTGCTGTGAAGCAGTGTATTTAGTTAATTTTGAGGAATCACTGGAGGAAACACCCTTTTGGTTCTTGGATGCTTTCCAGGCCTCTGGCATTTATATATACATCATTATTCATTATTTGTGATCTCATGGGGAAGTGGAACAAAATTCTTCCTCTAAGTCATGCGTGTGGTAAGAGGTGACTAACATGCCAGGAGCAAGTGGCTAGTAACCCCTTCTTTATACATTACTAAAGTTATTAAGAGAAACTTTTGTTGTTCTTTTTGGGCCACCTTGCTTTGGTAGGATGCGGCCAGTTTGTTCAAAGATGATGATCTGTGATCCCTTGTTTCCATAGTGGAACTCACCAGGTGAGCAACCAGGTCTAGAAGATCATCTAACAACTGTCTTACCTTCTACTACTGGTCAGTCCACACTCTCAACCAACTCTTCCTCCTTCACCGTATCTCAGATTTGTTTGAAATCCATTTGTTGGACTCCACTGTTCCTCCACTGTGGTGTTTAGCAACCTGAAACTTATTACATACTCCTGTTGTGGGATTGCCTTCCACTCGTTGTCTGACCAAATTTACGTTGTATCATGCTGGATACCATGCAAGTTTAAGCTCTGTCCAAAATTGTAGTGACTGGCTCCATTTATTGCTCTTTGTTTTCTATTTGTCAGAAAGTTGAAAATCCATTTGTCTACTTTTCTTTGTTATATTTATTGGCCTCATTTTACATTCAGTCACCTCAGGATTGCACATAAAAATACCTTTGTGAAATCCATGTATACCACATATTTTTTTGTGGTCTTCCAACACCTCTGTAATTGTGTCTAGTAGTTGACAAGCATAATCTTCCTGCTCCAGGTCCATGCTAGTCTGGGTTGTGCAGGCTGTGTTGTTCCATACAGTTTGTAATTTGGCATCACATCACAGTTATGAAGATTTATGATGTGTGATGTTAGGGCTACTGTGCAGACACATCTCCTGTGCATAAGAGGCAGTAGCCTCTTGTGCACAGATGTGTCTGCACTTTTTAATGCCTCAGGGATTTCACCTAGATTTAAGCTTTTTCTCCAGAGTATGCTGAATGCTCATACCAGTAAGATTTTGCACTATAAATAAGGAATGTCACACAAACAGTACAGGTACTGCATGAGTGGGCATGTTTTCTATTTCCTTTTTGAATTCTGCAGGATTAGTGCTTATGTCAGTTATATGGTCAAAGTGGCCTTCAGTGTATTTTCTTTTTTTTTTAATTCTCATCCCTACTTTTGCTAAGTGTACTCATGGAAATTGTCTCCCATTTTGTAGAAAAGAGTTGCACTAGCCTTCCTTCATAAATTGAAGAGAATATGTAATAGTTCACTATGGTGTTCATGCAGGTTTGTGAGGACAGGTCGTGGCCCAGATCTTTTACTATGGTGTATCTGGTATTCTTTAACTCCTTAATTGTATCAGATGTTCTGATACACCTGTGACATACACGGTATGCACGAATGACATACGTGGTACGCACGTATGACACTAGTATGCACAATTTTTTTGTGCCTTCAGATACACCATCTGCCAATATTTTTGACATGAGCATAACTATGAGTCTCCTACAGCCTTTTCATGTCTTTGAAAAAATCTGAGACCAATGAATTCTTGTCATCATTGTCGAGGTTGGGAGACTACACTCTCTCATCTTCACATCAGCCACACTTGTCTTACTCACGGGTATCTCATGGAGAGGCGCCTTGTTCCACTCTGTGAGAATTATCAGACTCCAGTTTCTGTTAGCCATATTCTGTTGGACTGCCCCCACTGTCGTCAAGCACGCAGAATTTACCTCCAACATCATCACCGCTCTACTGCCCTTACTTTATCTTCCCTTCTTGCTGATGGACCCTCCTTTAACCCAGACTCTTGTTGACTTTTTGACAGCAACTGATTTACTGCACAAACTTTCACTCACCTTTTCCCCCTCATCAATTTTTGATTTACCTCATTTTTTAGCCCCAAAGTGTTTCTTTATTATCATAATAATGTTGGGTCACATATTAAGCTTTTTTAACATATTAGTTTTTTTATTTTTTTTTAAATTTTTTTTCTTTTGCAACCCTTTTTATATCCATGAAGGGAATGAATCTTTCCTCTAAACCATCTGGAAAAAGTGACTAAAATGGGGAAACAATCAGCTAGTCCCCCCTTTCCTGTATAGCCTACTAAAAAAAAACCTAAAGTGGGATTTTGAATTGGGTGGATTTGTGAATGATAAAAAGAAGATTGGGGACATGAATGAAGTCTGGCCCCTGCCCAAAGTAAAACAAAGCTGAAGGGGGGGAAAACCTGGGGAAAAAAAATGGGATTGGGTGGGGTTTCAAATGTAGAGCAAAAGAAAAGTAGTAATGTTGGGGGATAAGTTTGGAAAAGAAATACAAATGTATTAATTTGGGATTTGTGCAGTGAATAAGGGTTGGATGTGAAAAGTGGGTTATAGTGCATTTATGCCCCTGGAAAAAAAAGTGGGGCATGTCGTGGGGCTCAGTGAGGGCGTGCAGTGTGCTCTCTGGACTGAACCTAGATGCCCCTCCATCGTGCCCTTAGCCAGCCTCACATTAGTGGCATTGTTTACAACCAGCCCCCTGTAAACCCAAAAACCCAATGAACTTTATTATTCGTGTTTTGGTGATTTTTCCCCTACCCCAAAAAGTTTCCCCAAAGTCCAACCCTACAAAAAGGGGAAATTCTATAAGTGAAAAAGATCATTTATAAGTTTGAAAGTGGGGTGGTGTCTCAGGGGTTTGGGGGGTTTTATTCCCCCCTCAGCCATGCTTTTTGGTCAGCTGCTGCTCTTTGCCCCGTCCTTCTCTGCTGCTCACTGTCGTTTTGCTTCACCCCTTGTTGTTTGGCTTTTGGAATACCAAAAAAAATTCGGGTTTTTCCCAGGATCAAGTCAGTGTCTGGGCCTTTTCTTATTTCATTTGGGGGCCTTTAAACTTTTTCTCCCAGGTCCCAAAAACCAGTGATCACCCCGGTGAAGAGGAAAAATGCCTGGAACTAGTGCTCATTTGGTGTTTAAAAGGGTTGGCTTGAGAAATTTTAAAATCGTATCTACACATTAAAAAGGCCTTTCTGGAAAAAAATAAAAGGACCCCACAGTACTAGGAAAAGGGGCTCCCCCGGGCACACTTTTCAGTCATTCCATCTTCAAAAAGTTTTTTTTCTTCATTTAAAGGGGGGTACATGCAATATATTGTGCATGTCTATACTTTATTTTCCTTCTCTTTGTGTGGAGGAAAAAGTATTTTATGGTAAAATTTTTTTTTTACTTTTTGGGGTTCAATTAAATTTTATTTTCCCTTTTCTTATGGGGGAAAATTATTTAAAACCCATCATTCGCAAAAAATGACCTCTTGCGTTAAAATGTTGGGTCCTTTTTTATTGGGAGTTTTGGCTTTTATAAGGAGCTAAAATTAAAATTCCAGATCACTACATTTTTGTATCATGAAGCCTTAACAGTTTTGTCCCAAAGTAGTTTCTCCTTGGCTGCTGTCTGCACAGTTTAGGGTTGGTATAACACACCTAAAATCAGCTTATATCTTTTACAAAATTCTACCCAGCCTATATATCTATTTTTATACAGTCATTGAAGTTTTCTCTATTTTTATAAGTGTGAAAACCTAATTATTATAATAAAAACTAAGCATGAAGCCACTGGGTCATACAAAGCTGGTGAAAACTTAAGCCTTTGTTTGTTGCATTCACCAGGTATGACCTGACTTTCAAGTTAAAACATATCTCAGTTAGTGCAATAATATTGATCTCTCCTCTCCATGTAGTTAATCGTTACTTATCTTGTTTCTAGTGCTGTGACCATTTTTTATAATATATTTTGATTGATATTGGAAGGAAGGGGTAAGGGAGGTTTTGTAGGCGAGGGGCTTGGACTTCCAGCAGGCGTGCATGAGCGTGTTCGATAGGAGTGAATGGAGACGAATGGTATTTGGGACCTGACAATCTGTTGGAGTGTGAGCAGGGTAATATTTAGTGAAGGGATTCAGGGAAACCTGTTATTTTTATATAGCCGGATATTAGTGGTTTGGAGGGATATGTTGTGTATCTTTATACGTATATTCTTCTAAACTGTTGTATTCTGAGCACCTCTGCAAAAACAGTGATTATGTGTGAGTGAGGTGAAAGTGTTGATTGATGATGAAAGTATTTTCTTTTTGGGGATTTTCTTTCTTTTTGGGTCACCCTGCCTCGGTGGGAGACGGCCGACTTGTTGAAAAAAAAAAAAAAATTTTTACTTCACTCTCATAGTAATTGTTATTACTAAAATTTGTAATGCCATAATTGCTTCTTTTATTATATCTCACCTCTTACTTTCCTTTCAGTTAAAAGCCTCTTCAGCTGAATTAGTTAAGGTTGCTACCCTTGCCTTGGATATATGCATCCCAATGCTTGGCATACATGCCTTTCCTGGTGTATAAGAGGTCCCACTTATCAGTGAATGATTCTGCAACATCATAGTGGTACTTGTCTAGCCAGCAGTTAATACCCAAAGGCCTAGAAAACCATTTATTACAAACTTCTCTTTGATTACAAAAAGCTTCACATGACAGGAATCCCTCCTGTCATCCTAATTATATCGCAACTGAAAAGTAAGGATGTTTGGGAGGGAAAATATCAAGAGTGAACTTGTACACAAAGTTTGGCTATACTTCAGTATGTATAATAATAATAGTAATAATATAATATCTTTATTTACTACAAGTACATGTACATGGTATACAGTCCTAGCTGACAACAGTGGCATACTACTATATAAAAAGCACCTTGTTATGCTCAGCATGTCGGGCAAATTAGGTCAGTGTTCCAGGATGCGACCCACACCAGTCGACTAACACTTAGGTACCCATTTTACTGATGGGGAACGTAGGCAACAGGTGGAAAGAAACATGCCTAGTGTTTCTACTCTTGCAGGAACTTTAATTCATTGTATGTTCACATTTTTTGCTCTTATTGTATTTGAATAAGAGATTTGATTGGTTTATTCTAGTCTACAATTACATACTTTCTCAGTTACATTTTTTTTTTTTAATATTCTCTTCTTACATTTTATGCATAATTACTTATGAGCTGTAGCTCATAGTTCACTTTTAAATATTGTCATCTGATGAGTAATAACTGAATCATGTGCTTGTCTTTGATCCCATATGTAGCATCTTCCACTTTTTATTGAAGCTTAATATGTAAAATGTGTTCTGTAGATCATTTGGTTGGTTTTAATCTGTCCTGTTGTTATGAACATGTCTGTGAGAGAGATTACCTAATTTTTAATACAGTGGACCCCCGGTTAACGATATTTTTTCACTCCAGAAGTATGTTCAGGTGCCAGTACTGACCGAATTTGTTCCCATAAGGAATATTGTGAAGTAGATTAGTCCATTTCAGACCCCCAAACATACACGTACAAACGCACTTACATAAATACACTTACATAATTGGTCGCATTCGGAGGTGATCGTTATGCGGGGGTCCACTGTGCCTCTTTATAGCTGCAGCTACAAGTTTGTAGTGTCCTGTCTTCAGACCATTTGATATTGGTTAAATTTGTAGTGATTGCATTAGTTACAACCTTCTTTGGTATCCAGTTATTGTTTTACCAACTCTTCTCGGTTTACAACTGTGGCCTTGGGTGCGTGTGTGTGTATAAATCTGTAATGAAGGGAAAGTAGGGTAGGGGTCATCCTGGGAAAGGATGGAGGGAGGGGGTAAAGGAGGTTTTGTGAGCAAGAGACATAGACATAAAACAGGTATGTGTGAGCACGTTAGATAGGTGTAAGTGGAGACAAATGGTTTTTGGGATTTGACAAGCTGCCGGAATGTGAGCAAGGTAATATTTTGTGAAGGGATTCAGGGAATCCAGATAGTCAAACTTGAGTCCTGAAGGTGGAAAGTACAGGAGGGGTATGGGATATTTACTGTTTAGAGGGACATCTAAACTGTTGTATCTGCATGCCTCAAGTAAGACAGTGATAGTGTAAATGATGGTGATAGTGTTTCTTTTTCAGGTCACCCTGCCTCAGTGAGAGATACCCAGCGAGTTAAAAAAAAAATTATATGTATATATATAAATCTAAATAGTGTATATGTATGTTTAATATACATGTGATTGTTATGGAAGGTGTGGCAAGTACTGCTACTAAATGATTATTCTACATATTAAGTGTTTATAATCAATAAATTGTGTAAGTTTGGAATAAGAGAAGCAGGTCACTTTAAAGTGACAACACTTGTTTACCTCTCACTGTACATTTTATAGTTGTTACTCCAGAATAATGAAATACATGTTTTATGTTTGACCTCTTAAAATTTATTGCCTTTTGAATTTAAAACAATATAGCATATTTAACAGTGATCAGAGAAATTTGATTTGCATCAATAACTGCACTGTGATTGGCATATTATGAATCATTCATAAGTTGTCAGAACAGAATTTGAAAGAACAAGTATACAATTATATAAAATGAGAGATAGCACCAGAGAACGAGACTATAGCTATGGTAAGAGGACACCATTTGTAGAGTACAGTAAACCTTTATTTGAAAATGACATTTCACTCATATGGCATTTTTGAAGCTCTCCCCTCAAAGGAGATACTGTAATACTGATGAGGTGCTCTAGGTTCAAGGACATTGACAAGTATATTTTCCAACATTTAGCTAGTCTCTCACAGAATTGACTGTTCTTCAGCAGCCTCTCATGTTTGCAAGAATTTTACAGAAACAGAAAATACTGAATCTTTTCACTGAGCAAATGATGTGGGTGAGACATTAACTTGTATCCTGGATATTTTTGTCTTTTCAGTTTGAGCTGTTAATTGCTTGATAATTAGCAAAAAAAAAATTTGAGAAATTGTGAAATGAGACTGACACTGACATCAGCCTTAACAGTACCAACACATTTTTATATTCATCAAAGAGTGTCTGATTTGTTTGTGCATAATTTTTTAATTTCTTGATATAATAGCACTTTTTTTTCATTTGCATTCCCTTCATGGGAAGAGAGGGGGCTTCTTGGAATGATGAAGGGCTCTTTATCCAGGGAATTAGACCTCTTGTGTTCTTGGATCAAATCTATATTCCCCTTCCCCCTTCCTTCCCTTTCCATTTGCGGATATTGGCTGTTTGGAGTGACATCTAAACTTTCATACCTGGGCACCTCTGAAAAGACAGTAATTATGTATGAATGATGGTGGAAGTGTTTCGTTTTTGGGTCACCCTGCCTCGGTGGGAGATGGCCGACATGTTAAAAAAAAAAATCCACCTTGTGAATTTTAACTCCTAGATAGAGAGAACAGGGATGGTTATTCCTCCCATGACACTGAGGATCTCAGCAGTAGTGTTGTTTGCTTTTGGAATTGGATTGTCTGGATGTGTCCAGGGCCCTGGTTGGTTGCTTCACATTTTCTTGGATGATGAGAATATTTCTGGAGGCTGGTTGTCGGTTCCGGATGGCGGTCAGAGGGGTACAGTTTAAGTTGCTGCCCACCCACCTTTCTTGTTGGCTCAGCCTAGCTCAGTTAATTAACCGGGTAGCTCGGCAGATGTGATTGCTACCCGGTTGCGGTTTACGGGCATGATGGGTAGGGTTTTTACCCGGGGAGTTCCACCCTGCATCCCTTTTCTTGCGGTGCGGGAAGTCCTCTTGGGGCGGAGGGGGAGTTTTCGGGCCCCTTTCCCTTTTCCCCCTGGAACTATCCCCCCCGGCCCCCCCTTTTTATTTTTTTTTTTTTATTTTTTTTTTCTTTTTCTTTTTCTTTAAAAAAAAAAGAAAAAAGTAACTCTTAGGGCCCCTAGCCCCAGAACCCCCCCGGGGGCCCCCCTTCTTGATCCCATTTTTCCCCGTTCACCCCCTCTCTTTGGACCACTTTTTGGGCCTCCTCATGCCTCTGTACCCTTTTCCCGGTGCTTTTTCCTCACCCCCCTTCATTCTGGGCCTCCCCAAAAACTCCTTGATTTTCTGCCCTTCGCTCCCTCTGACTTTTTTCCCGGCCTCTCCCCCCTAGGTCCGGAAATTTTTAAATTTGGGCCCGTTCCCGTGGGAACCAACTCTGGTCCACCCTAACGACAGCGCCCTTACCTGCTGATGATACCCCCACCTTCCTTTTCCCTTCTCAAAAAAAGTCGACCCGCCCCTTCCCTCCTTTCCCCCGCTCCATTTTCCCAGACTGCACAATGGACTAAATTCTTCCCCTTTAGGCCCACCTCTCTGCCTATCTTTCTGACCCCAGTTTTCCCTTAAGGGCACTCCTCCCATGTTGGAAAAGATATTTCTTTTCATGCTTTTAAACCCCCGTCGGCCTTTTCGTCACCTTCAGAATGCTACCCAGGCTCATGAGTTTTCCCGTTTTTCCCCCATCCCCCGATCTTTCCTGTAACTTTAAAATTTCCCCCCCAATTTCCCTTGTAGTGGAAATCATTCCCCCATCCCATAGTTCAAAAAAATTTTGAATGGGCACTGACTTTTCTTAACCCAGCTGGAACTCCAAGATCTCCCAATCCCCCAAGGGTGCCTTTTTTCTTCCTGCCCGAGGGGACGATCCCCTAGCAATGGGCTCGTTTCTTTTGACCCGTAAACTCCCATCCCTCAGTTTATGTCCCGGGACATGGTTCCCAAGTTAAAAAGGTGATCCTACATTTAACGTTAAAAGAAATTTTCCCGTTTTGGGCCCTCCAGCAAATATTGCAGATTTTCCCGAATCGCCCTGTGGGGGGAATCCCATTCTACCCGTTTTTGAATCGACCCCCCTCTTCCCCTTAATTGCCCCAGGGGCTCACCCGGGTACTCCCCGGGTTTAAAGGTCTCTTAAGGGGCCCGGAAATCCTTCCCCTAAAAGGGAAAAAGGGGCCCCTTTATCCCCAGGTTTCTCATCCCCCGCCTCCAAGGAGACTACAGTTTTTCTTATTCCCGTGTTAAAAGCGCCCCCCATTTCCCTGGTACCCCCATCTTCTGCACCCACCTTGTGGTTACCTCTCCCTTTGTCCCCCTTAGCTAATTTTTTTCCTTCCTGGGCCCCGGGCGCCCCTACTTAAATTCTCAGTCTGATCTTCCTTTTTCCCGTTTTTCTCTCCCCACAAGCCTCAGAAAGCGGGAGATTTTGTATGACACCCCTCCCAATAAATCCTCTACTTCTAAAAAAGTAAAAAAAGGGCCCTTTAAACACCTCCTCCCATTTTTCCCACCCCCTCAACCCCTTCCCTGTCTCTGTACCTGGTTCTCCCCCTCCCTGGCTCTGTTCAAGTGAGGTTCCCCCCCTCCCCCCCCCTCGTCTGCCTTCCCCCCCTTTTCCCCTCCCAAGTTTCTTCCTCTTTAGCCACCTCCCCCGGTTTCTGCCTCTTCTGTCCCCCTTTGGGCCCTTCCCCCCGGGTCCCTCCCCCCTTCCGTCCCCTCCTTGGTACAGTCCCCCTTTTCAGTTCCCAAACTTTACTCATCCCCCCTCCACCATTTCCAATTTGTCTCCCCCTACGCGTCTCTGAATTCCCGAAACACTTGAAGCAATCTCTGAATATTTGCAGGAAAACCATCAATGGACACCAATCCCCCCTCCCGGTCCTTCTCTCCCCCTCCCACTCCATCTAAAATCCCTTTCTTCCGGCCCCGTTCCCTTACTTGAACGTTTTCCCCTGCCTCCGCTGGGACTTTTCTTTCCCCCCTAGTCCCTGGAACCCACCCTGGGATTTTAGGTATCTTTATCATTCCAATCATGGCCTATTTTCATGGAATATAAGCGGCCTCCCCCGGGGAATGGGGTGAGCTTCAGATGTTTTCTCTCCCGTTTTCCCTTTGGTGTTTGTTTCAGGAAACCCAAATTACACTCTGCTGTTATCTCTCCCCTCTCCTATAATTTATTTTTATTCTTTCCCGAAACCTTTTTTCCCGATGGGACCTTTAATGAAGTGCCCTTCTTCTCCCGGGACTGATATTCCGTTTTCCATCAGCTTTTGTTCTGCCAGCGCCCCTTACACAGCAACCCCTATCCCCAAAAAAGGGGGGTATCGCTCTGTTCTTTTTGTCTCTCTCCCTGGGCATCATCCCATTCGGATATTGCCTCTCGTTTTAAAACATTCCACCCCGATTCTTTACTTGGGGGATTTTTAAAGCCCCCATTTCCCCTGGGGGGGTTTTCCTTGATTCCGGGATTCAGTTAGGCCTTTTTTGCCCCCCACCCCCCCCATTTTTAAAAACCCGGGACTCCACCCCTTTTTATTTGGTTTTACCCCTCTCTCTTGCATCGATCTCTCAGTCTCTCTTCCTCCGCCTTTTTAGACTTTTGGTCCCTTTTTTTGGACTTACATGACAGGTCATTTCCCAATCTTTTTACTTCCCCCCTTTATTTCCATTTGCATCCCCCGCTGGAATTTGATCAAACAAATTGGAACCTTTAATCACCTAACTGTTTTAAAGAGGGTTTTTTCCCGTCCTCCCCTGATGAGCTTTACACCTCTTCGTCCTCGTTTTTTTCAAAAGCGGGTTCCGTTTATACCCAAACTTGGCGGGGATTCTCAAAAAACGTTGCCCGGTTAAACTCCCTCTTTGTTTTTTCAAGTCGGCCCTTTAAAAAACGCTGCATGGGGGGCGATTCAATAGAACCACGGGGGCTTCCCTTTAATTTTTAAAAAGAGCGTCGTCCTTTGCCCGTGTCATCCGTGGCGAAAGGGGCCCCCTTTTTGGGGTTGTTCCACCATCACCCCTGCTTTCTGAGTGCAGTCTGGAAAAAAAAAAAAACGGGTGGTAAATATTCTCCCGACCCCGGTCCCGTTTTTCGGTTTCGGTGTTATTTAACAAACCCACTAGATGTTGCCAATGGTTTGGGGAAACATCTTCCCTATTTTTCAGGACTCCATCAAACCCCCATTTCTTTCCTCAAAAATCTGCCGAAGTTAGCACCCGGACTTTTCTTCTCTCAGAAAAAAAACATTTTAAAAGTGCCCCCTTTTTTAAATTCCCGGGAATTTAGGCAACACCCCAAACCGTCGCCGGCCCCTGGGGCCCCGGGGACTTCCCTATTTTGCCCAAACATTTAAAATCCCTCGGGCCCCTTTCAGTCCCAATTTGCCTTTTCAAATTTTTTGGGCAAGGGTTCTTACAGCTGTGGAAATCCCCCCTTTTTCTCCCCCTTTTCCTTAAAAAGGGCCTCTGGGCCTTAAGGCCCCCACTATGGGCCCCTTTCTTCCCGTGCAGTTTGCAAAGTGATGGAGCGCCCCAAATAAATGAGCCCTTTAGGGGGTATTTAGAGGCCCCACAACAGTCTCCCACCTTTTCCCAAAATTCTTTCGTGAGGGTTCTCCGCCCTTTTTCGGCTTGGATCCGTATGTTCGTAAGCCTTTTTTGAATAAACTGGGTTTTTGGGGGCCATTTTTTTGAAGAGGAACCAACTTGGGGGAAAAAGGCCCCCCCCATTTGGGGGGTTTTCCGTAAAAATTTAACCCCCTTTTAAAAATTTTTAATGGGTTTTATTTTGGGGTTAAAAACCCCCGGTTTAAGGGAAGGGTCCCCGGGGATTTTTCCCCCTTTTTTTTGTTTTAAGATACCATGATGTTGCAGTCCCCGGGCCAAGTTGTGAAAGACGGGAAAAATTTTAAAACCATCTGTCTTCCCCTTGCCAAAACACTAAAACATCAAAATATCTTGTTCGAAAAACATCAAATGTTTTCCCCTTCTACAACTCCCCATCAAGGGAAAAGGAAACCCCCACGGGGAAAATAAACCACCCAGTGATATCCCAAAGTCTTTCATCTCTTTCCTGGGGGCCTTTGCCCAGGTCTCCCTTTTTTTTCTTCAAAACTCTCAACCACGGTGTTGAAACACCCCCCCCAAGGCTGAGGACTAAATTACCTCATCTTTTTTATTGGTTCTTCTTTTTTCAAGTATGTAAAATTTGTTTTAAAAGCAAACTTTTAAACTTTTTACAATAAAATAACCGGGTGTTTTTGGCCGGTGTTCTTAACCCCTTTCCCCAATTTGAAGGGCCCATTGGCTTGGTTTGTTTTGGGACCTGGCCGTATTGAATCACCAGAAAGAATACTAGGTGGGGGTTTTACCTGGAGGGGTTCGGGGTCACCCCCCCGCGGCCCCGATCGGGCCAAGGCCCAGGGTGGATGGGGTCTGACCCAACCAGGCTTTTATTGCTAGGCTGCCGCCCAACCCAGCTCCGAACTACAGCCCGGCTGGTCGGTCCGATTTTGGGCCCCGGCCGGTCCTGTTAAAAACCCAGCCGGGGGTCTGTTGGTAATTTCCCCCTTATGTATGCTGGGAGGCAGTTGAACAGTTTTGGCCCCTTTGCCCATGTTGCCTTTTAAATGTGCTACCCCTAAAGGGAAAGGGTTTCCCCCTTGATGTTGGTGAGGGCTCTTGTTTTGGGGGTTTGATCTGTGCCCCAGTTCCCAATTAAGCCTAAAATGCCTTCCACACCCCCCAGGCGCTATTCCCCCCGGGTTTTTTCCCCTTTTTTAAAAATAATTTAATTTAAAACCCCCCTTTTTTTTTTTTGGGGGGTTTTTCCTTTTTTTTGTTTTTTGGGTTTTTTTTTTGTTTTTTGGGTTTTCAAAAATTTTAAAATTTCCCCCCCCCCCCCCCCAAAATTTAAAGGGTTTTTTTTTTGGGGGGGCCCTTTTTTGGGGGGGTTTCCCCAAAGGGGGAAATTTCCCCTTTAAAAATTTTTTTTTAAAAAACCCCCAAAAAATTTTTTTCCCCGGGGATTCCCAAAAAGGCCCGGGGGGGGGAAAAGGGGGCCCCCCCCGGGCCCCCCCAAAAAAAAAAAAAAAAAAACCGGGAAAATTTTTTTAAAAAAAAAAAAAACCCCCAATTTTTTTTTGGGTTCCTTTTAAAATTTTTTATTTTTTTGGGGTTTTTTTTAAAAAATTTTTAAAAAATTTTTTTCTTTTTTTGGGGTTTTTTTTTTTTATTTGGGTTTTTTTTTTCCCCTTTTTTTAAAAATTTTCCCCCCCCGGGGGTTTTTTTTTAAAAATTTTTTTTTTCCCGGAGCCCCCTTTTTTTTTTCCCCCGGGGCCCGGGGGGGGTGGGGAAAAAAAAAGGGGGCCCCCCTTTTTTTTTCCCCCCCCAGAGGGGGGGCCCCCCCCCCCTTCCCCCCCCCCCCCCCCTCCCCCCCTTTTTTTTTTTCCCCCTTTTTAAAAATTTTTTCCAATTTCCCCCTTTTTTTTAAAAGCAAAACCCTTTTTTTGGGGCCCCTTTTCCGGGGGGGGGGGTTTACAAATTTTTTTTTTTTCCAGGAAGGGGGAGGTTTTTGGGGGCGGGGTTTTTCCCCCCCAATTTTTTTTGGGGGGGTTTTTTTGGAATTTTTAAAGGGGGGGCCCCCCCCCCTTTTTTTGGGGGGTTTTTGGGGGGGTTTTTTTTTTTTTTTGGGGGGGGGAAAAAGTCCCCCCCCCCCTTTTTTTTTTTTTTTTTTTTGGGGGGGGGTTTTTTCCCCCAAATTTTTAAAAAACCCCCTTTTTTTTTTTTTTTTTTTTCCTTTTTTTTTTTTCAAAAACCCCCTTTTTTTTAAAAAAGGGGGGGTTTCCCCGGGGTAAAAAGGGGGGGGGCCCCCCCCTTTTTTTTTTTTAAAATTTTTTTAATTTTTTTTTGGGGGGGGAAAAAGGGAAAAATTTTTAAAAAAAAATTTTTTTTTTTTTTTTAAAAAAATTTCCTTTTTTTGGGGGTTTTCCCCCAAAAAATTTTTAAAAAAAAAAAAATTAAAGGAAAAAATGGTTTCCCCCCCCCTTTTTTCCCCAAAAAACCCCCTTTTTTTTGGGGCCCTTTAAAAAACCCCCTTTTTTTTTAAATTTTTCTGCCCCAAAAAAAGGGTTTTTTTTTTAAAAAAAAATTTTTTTTTTTAAAAAAAAGGGGTTTTTTTTTGGGGGGGGTATTTCCCCCCCAAAAAAAAAATTTTTTTTTTTTAAAAAAAAATTTTTTTTTTTTTTTTTTTCCCCCCCTTTTTTAAAAAAAAAAAAAAGTCCCAAAAAAAAAAAAAATTTAAAAAACCCCCCAAAAAAATTTGGGAAAAAAAGGGGATAAGGGGTTTGGGAAAACTTTGTCAAAAGATGAATTATGAAATACTGCACTACGTGATACTGCCAAAGAAATGTAAAAAGAAATGGTTAACACATTACAATATATACTTGTTCCTAATTCACAATTTATTCTCAAAAATGTAATTTATGAAATGACTACTGTAACTGTTTAATTTTATTACTGATATTGCTTTAACTCCTTACTTGGAGAACTACAAATTTTTGTTAAATAAAAGGAACATAAAAAGAAAGAGCCAATACAGAATTTGTTACATATTAATGATAGATTTAAATATTCCAAGATTGGCAGTTAACACAATGTTGTATATCCATGAAAACTAAAGAAAAAAAAAAGGATATCCAATACATTCTATTAGGATATCCTAAAGAAGAAAGGACTGCCTTAATCCAAGGCCTTAAATATTGATGCGAGTAGCTGTGGACAACATAAATGATGACATATCCAGCCTATCCAACCACAAAGTTGAGCCCATGCATCATGGATTACAAATACATATCATTGTACACCTGCTATTGCAGCCATAAGTGGTAGCCTAACAATCAGATGAATAGTTACAGTAACACATTACCTGCTTTATTTACAATATCAAAATTTCAAAGTGGTAAATGGTACAAGATCTTTGTACTGTACATCTTTTCATTATAGTACTTTTCTATGGCAACATTCCTTTTCTATAAGCTACACCCATGAATATACATTAACAGTTGCAGGTGCTAAACAGGAAATTATTCTTTAGAGGGGGTAGTGGTCTTGCAGAATCTTGAAGTCATCCCTTCATTCACAACATTCAGAAGTAACAAAATGTCATAATGGGAATACGACGGTATCTATCTTTCATCTTTTGGCCTGGGAAGCCAAATATTAAAACAAAAAATCTATTGCAGCCATTATGACGTATAGTTTCTCCCGAATTTGCCATCTCAGTATTGCTTGCAAACCTGTGAAGATAATGAGATATTGTATAGCAATTACTGCACATGACAATGCTTTGTTTTCAATGAGTGACAAAAACAAACTAAAAATGTTGATTATGGTGTCTTAATATTTCTAATTTTTAAAAAAATACCTGGTCTATCCTTTTATGAGACACTGAAGAGGCATTTTTATCTAAAAAATGAACAACAACAATTCTAAAGATGAGCTACAAATACAATATGTTTAAAATGTTTTCAGAGTATTGGACATGCCATCTTAGGTGACAGAGGAAATGGTGAAGTCTTGAAGAGGGGAGGTGGCAAGAGGATGGAAGGAGGAAGGTAGCAGAGTGGGGTGAGGAAGGAAGGTAGAAGAATGGGATGAGGGAGGTGGAGGATTTATAACTGGAGAAGCACCATGACCATATATTATTTAGCATTCTTGACAAAATATAAATACAACACACAAGAACCAAGATAAAATTAAACAATAAAAACTACTAACCTGAATAAAACAAACATCACAAATAATAACACACCAAGTTAAAACAACCAGCGTCAGTTAAAACAGCAAAAAATAATCATGAAGAATTTAATAAGGTGAATAACAATAATATAATCATTTTAAGGCTAAATCCGTATGGGCTATACAGTACTGCACGTAGAGATGTGCGAGGGTGGGAATGTGTAAAAGTTAGGGCAGGACGGTGTACAAATGGTAGGGATTAGTGCACACAAGGGCTAGTGCAAGAGTAAAATTTAAATCACAGCTGGTGCAATATGTTAGTTCCCACTGAAAAGTTGAAGTCTGTGCCAAAGGAGGGACTTTCAACAAGGTTGGAGTGTTAAGGTGTTAAAGACATCAGAAGTGTGCCCTGCATGTCCAATGATAGACAAGAAATCTATTAAGCTATGGTGAAGTTACAGTATGACCTGACAGTCCCAATGGAGCAGTGTGGTCATTTCTCCGTGTGGTATCTTCAAGCAAGACGTGTGTCTCCAATTCATAAGTGTGAGAATGCATTTCCCAAACCTGATAGCAGTGGGAAGATGACCAGAAGTCTAAACATGACTTGATAGAAAACAATTCTGGCTAATGTTGTTGTGGAAAACTGGGAAGTTGTGATTAACTGGCTGAGTCTGTTTGTTCACCGCTTGAACATCCAAGGACACAAAAAGAAAAGAAAGTTAAAAATACTACATAACTAAAGTTGTCTATTGAAGGAAATGGGATGAGGTAAATCTAATGTCTGTATAGCTTGTAACACATTTTGGGAGTCTGAACCAATTATGAATGATAAGGCAGATATGACCACAGTGTATGATAGCTGTGAGTGACATATAACTTGTCAAAATATTGGCCAATCTGAGTAAAACAAAATACGAATTAGTCTTTCCAGAAAAACTGCTGCATTACCAACACTGAATAATAGTGGTGAAGTGAGAAGAGGTAGGGAAGGAAGGCAGCAGGAAGAGGGGGACAAGTGGCAGGGTTTGGAGAGGTAATTGGAGCTCTGGGAATGAAAGGTGAAGAAGGGGTTGGGGGAGAGTAAGGTGGCAACTACCAAGACGGATAGGCATAAGGTTCTCTATCCACATATGGATTATCTTTTTTTACAATTTATAAAAAAAATGCCTAAGATAAAGGCACACTAAACACCTGCTTGTGTGTGTAGCCAATATCTATAATAATTCCTAGCACTTCAATTCTGCTTGTAAGCACTGTCTTTTTTTTACTTCCTCTCTCAGAGACATTATATAAAAGCAATAGAAATTAGAAATAAGTGAAACAATAATCAGTGATGATATTCAAGGTAAGTGTGGGAAGAGATGTCAACCCATTGTCCATTATGGCTGCCATAAAAGAAAAAGATTTTTCCTTGGTGCTTCCAATTCTCACTGGGTTTACTTTGGTACTGTCAGTAGCAACTATTACTGTATTATTAAGATACATTTATATATATATTTTTTTTGGCAATTTATACATGGGAAGGGGTTACCAGCCCCTTGCTCCTGGCATTTCAGTTGCCTCCTACGACATGCATGACTTACAGATGAATCGTTTTCCACTTCCCCATGGAGATAAGAGGAAATAAAGAACAAGAACTTAAGAAAATAGAAGAAAACCCAGATGGGTGTGTAAATATATATGCTTGTCCATGTACATGTAGTGTGACCTAAGTGTATCCTGCAGGTTTATGAGACAAAAAGAAGACACCAGTAATCCTACCATCATAAAAAAATATAGGTTTCCATTTCTCTCACACTTGGCAGGATGGTAGTACCTCCCTGGGTGGTTGCTGTCCACCAATCTACTACCAAGGACATTTATAACTTCTTTCAACAAACCGGTCGTATTCCACCGAGGCAGGGTGGCCCAGAAGGAAAAATTAAAATTTCTCCTTTTAAATTTAGTAATATATAAAGGAGAAGGGGTTACTAACCCCTTGCTCCTAGCATTTAAGTCGCCTCTCATGACACACATGGCTTATGGAGGAAGAATTCTGGTCCACTTTCCCATGGAGATATGTGAAAATAAACAGGAACAAACAAGAAAATAAAAAGAAAACCCAAAGGGGTTTGTATATATGTGCTTGTACATGCATGTGTAGTGTGACCTAAGTGTAAGCAGAATTAGCAAGATGTACCTGAAACCTTGCACGTTTATGAGTGTTACGCACCCCTCCTTTATGCTCCATTTATACAAAAATAAAAAGGCCTGGTTAAAATAAGTTCTGTAATAATACATTGCGAACCACTTTAATACTAGCTAGATAAAGTAGGTTCGACTGTATATTATCGGGTATGGTATAAATCATAAAAGGTTCTCTCGAGCAAGGTTGTACTCAATAAGATGTCTGTTATTCATTAAGGATTATTGTATTATAATAGTTCAGTTAATACAAATGTGTAACCACTACTGTAGGGACCGAATGGTGGTTCCAGAATTGATGCCACGCGTCGCCTTCTGACCGAGATGACATCAGACCATGGAGTATTTGAGCAAGTCAGTCGGCTCCTAGTTCTGACTCTGATCGGGTCTTCAACCCAGAGCTCTTAGCTCAATCTAGAACTTTAAATCAAGTCCATTGTCTTGCCTTTGCTATTAATTTCCTAAGTCTGGTAATTTATTTCACTTATGAAAGACAACTATTCTGTTACCCCAGACCTCTCTAGAAACGTTGAATGGTGGGGACTAGTAGATTCTCAATTCCCACTTTGACTATTCATTGAAATTATTATATTATACTTGGTTAATAAGAATTTGAACATAAGATTATTTTCCTCGTTGTACAGCATTATTCCATTTATAATTGTAAATGGTTATTCTAATTCACTAACCAGATACCAATAAAACTTAATGATTGGTAATAAATAAAACTAACTTGAAATTGGAGAAATAATTATACCCCTATTGTTACGGTAAAGAATAAGTCGTAACAATGAGACAGAAAACAAGACACCAGCAATCCTACAATGACGTAAAACAATTACAGGTTTCTGTTTCACACTACTCACTTGGCAGGAGGTAGCACCTCCCTGGGTGGTTGCTTTCTACCAATCTACTACCTAGGACATTTCCACCTTTTTTTTTTTCTTCAAGTCTGCCATCTCCCACCAAGGCAGGGTGACCCAAAAAAGAAAAAAAAATCACCAAAAAGAAAATACTTTCATCATCATTCAACACTTTCACCTCACTCATACATAATCACTGTTTTTGCAGAGGCCCCCAGATAAGGAAAAATGTAAATCAGATTAATCCATTTCAGACCCTCAAAAAAAACTTAAAAAAGCACTTACATAAATATATTTACATAATTGTTTGAGCTTTGAACTGTTCGTATCCCGAGGTACCAATGTATATATAAAGATATACAGTGGACCCCCACCTTTCAGCGGCCGTAACTTTCGTGAAATCTGACTTTCGGCAACTTTTTTCAACAAAATATAGTCTCGTGGTTCATGATTCGGCAACCATCTGGTATGCGTCAGAGAGGCATCCCAGCGTTAGTGCTCACACAAAGCCAGTCTCCTGCACCATTCACACTCAGTGTACCATTGTTTATCAGCGAGTGACCATCACCGCACGGGTTCATACGATACATTTCATAATAATCCATTGTTTTTTGTGCTTGCAACTGCTAAATAAGCCACCATGGGCTGAAAGAGAGCTCCTAGTGCCAGGCCTTTGGTAAAGAAGGAAAGAAACTATAGAATTCAAGAAAAAACTTGTAGCAAAGTACAAAAGTGGAGGAGGAAGAGAGAGAGGAGAATGTGCCTTCTTCAGTGATTCTATGATATGTACGATACTAAAGCTGCAGGTATCGCTAAAGGCTATAGTACCAGCCAGCGATAAAGTGTAGCATTAACAGTGTAGCAAGTAAGTTAAGCAATTAAGTGATAGAAAAACAGCACAAAACTCTTTAACCCTTTATCGTGTTTGGCCGGAAAAATTCGGTATTAATTACGTGTTTTGGGGGCGTGTCATACTCCGTGGCCCGCGCGGCCAGCTTCCCGTTCTTTAGTTCCAACCAATCACAAGCCTTCCCTGAGTCTCCTCAGCTAAGTACAGTTCGCCTCTGCCGCCTTCCCATTGGTTGAGAGATCAAAATATAAACAATGGTGGCTTGGCTCTGCCCACACACGCATTTTTCCCTCCACCCTTACTAATCTACTCTTGGATTATACATTCTACAATGTCGGTAAGTACTGATTGTTGTGTTTAGTGCTTACATGAATAGTTTAGGCATATTTTGATATATACCTAAAGTCCGTGTGAAGCATAATATGAGTGTAGCATGCAGTTGAAAAAAGTGCAAACATTTTATACCGAATTATTTCGGTCTTGCACGAGTTTCCGGGAATGTCCAATTTTAGTCAAATAAATATTTATAAAAAAATTTCAATTGCATATATGAACTCTGTAGTGGTTTGGATCTATACAGGAGGTTTCTATTGTCCTTCCAGATCAATGAGAAGTTGTTTTATGGGGAGCAGTCCACCAGCAGGTCGAGGTATGTCTGCGTTTCTGAAGAGAGTGACTCAGAAGCAGAGGTAGATGAACCAGAATTGCTGGATAGTGGTGATGAATACTTGCCACCGGATGCACAGGTGTCAAGTGATGATGAGGAGGAAGAAAGGCCAGCCAAAAAACAGAAATTAGTGAAGAAAAAGTAAGGTATTACGATTGCAACTATTGCAGCCACTCGAAGAAATTGGTCACATCCTCATTCCAGTGTTCTGTATGCAAAGTAAATCTGGATAAAGAGTGACAGAAATTGCTTCAGCGACTACCATACCATCAATTAGCAATATAGAATAATTGGTCATCCAAATGAATCTCAGGAATATAGGGATTGAAAGTTGCATCCCTTTGCAATTTGTCATTGTTGAGATTTGCTTCCTTTTTATATTTTTGTAACAATTAAAAAATGTTTTGATTCAAGTTCCATTTATGTTTTTTATATTGTCTGTTTGTATATTAAATTTAAAAAATTGTTTTGGTGTGTTTTATTAACAATTGCAAGTTTTGCAACATAAAATTTTTTAATCACTTCGTCGGGCGCAGCCGGATATTTTCGGTCTCCGGAGATTAGCAATTGCTCGAAAACTAACCATCAGAAATCAATTTATATGGGATCATTGAACTTGTATTGAGTTACTCTATCCACCATAGGGAGTTCAGTTCGAATTTCAAATTTTCGGACCCCTTGCGCGATGAAGGGTTAATGATGTTGGAGGTGTATAGGGCCAATGAACATACACAGCCCTGCAATCTTCCACCACCCTAAACCTCTGCCAGTGTTGTAAATATTTCTTACTAATAAATTACGTACAATGTTTCAGTGTGAATAGTGTTGGTGGCTTCTGCTTTATCCTCAACTACCACTAACATGTATGGCTTCTCTCATTGGCCCTTATAAACCCACCACTACCAACACTTACTCCTCACATAAGTTATGACATATTTTATTCATTCTAGAGTATATGTTTTTTTATTATTATTATTATCACACTGGCCGATTCCCACCAAGGCAGGGTGGCCCGAAAAAGAAAAACTTTCACCATCATTCACTCCATCACTGTCTTGCCAGAAGGGTGCTTTACACTACAGTTTTTAAACTGCAACATTAACACCCCTCCTTCAGAGTGCAGGCACTGTACTTCCCATCTCCAGGACTCAAGTCCGGTATATATCATGTTGTTAAATTAGAAACATGTGCAACTCTTGGGTATCTTTATTGAGGAAACGTTTCGCCACACAGTGGCTTCATCAGTCCACACAAAGGATGAACTTGAAGAACAGGAGGAGAATGAGGTAATCAGTCCCTCAACCTTGAGTCGATGTGGTCAATCCATCAATCTTGAATATAATACCTACTTCCACATTGGACAAATGTGACACCACCTACGACTGCTGCACCTCTCCTGCCATACGGTTTATAAGCTGCTTCTCCGCTCATAGGCCGTATTCTATTCAAGATTGATGGATTGACCACATCGACTCAAGGTTGAGGGACTGATTACCTCATTCTCCTCTTGTTCAAGTTTATCCTTTGTATGGACTGATGAAGCCACTGTGTGGCAAAACGTTTCCACAATAAAGATACCCAAGAGTTGCACATGTGTCTAATTTAACAACGTGTCGGTTCTTTGAACCATTCATCTACAGTATATATATCATGTTTCTATGTTATTAATATTGTTTATTACGTCATATTAGATGGATTATGATAGATAAACAAGCCGTAGAGATGATGGTAGTGTCATATTGAAGCATAATAAACTCGCTTCCCTCTCCCCTCCTACCTGTCTGCCATACACCAAGAAGAGTCTTCAATAAAGGTAAGTGTGATGTTAAATGTTCATTTATCCATTTTATCAGTGCTATATATTCATTTGTCATTGTTCTCTGTATGTAAATCTATATTTAATCTTTAAAAAAAAATACTTTTTTTAAATACTTTTGAGGGTCTGAAACAGATTTCCATTATTTCTTATGGGGAAAATGGTTTCACCGTTGTGAATTTCGCCATTCAGCAGACTCTGGAATGGATTAATCACGAAACTCGGGGGTCCACTGTATAACATATCCCTCAACACTGCCAGTACTCAAGTCCGGCTATAAAAAAACAACCGATTTCCCTGAATCCCTTCACTAAATATTACGCTGCTCACACTCCAACAGCTCATCAAGGCCCAAAAACAATTTGTCTCCATTCACTCCTATCTAACACGCTCACCCACGCTTGCTGGAAGTCCAAGCCCCTTGCCAACAAAACCTCTTTTACCCCTTCCCTCCAACCTTTTCGAGGACGACCCCTACCCCGCCTTCCTTACCCTACAGATTTATATGCTCTCCATGTCATTCTACTTTGATCCATTCTCTCTAAATGATCAAACCACATCAACAACCCCTCTTCAGCCCTCTGACTAATACTTTTATTAACTTGACACCTTCTAATTTCCACACTGCAAATTTTCTGCATAATATTTACACCACACATTGCCCTTAGACAGGACATTTCCACTGCCTCCAACCACCTCCTCGTTGCAGCATTTACAACTCAAGCTTCACACCCATATAAGAGAGTTGGTACGACTAAACTTTCGTGCATTCCCTTTTTGCCTCCACAGATAACTTTTTTTTCTCTCCATGTATACCTCAACGCACCACTCACCTTTTTTCCTTCATCAATTCTAAGGTTAACCTCATCATTCACAAAACCATCCGCTGACACACCAACTCCCAAATATCTGAAAACATTCACTTCTTCCAAACTCCCTCTCTCCAATGTGATATCCAATTTTTCTTTATCCAAATCATTTGATACCCTCATCACCTTACTCTCATCTATGCTTACTTTCAACTTTCTACCTTTACACATCCTCCCAAATTCATCCACTAACCTTTGCAACTTTTGTTTAGAATCTCCCATAAGCACAGTATCATCAGCAAAAAGTAACTGTGTCAACTCCTATTTTGTATTTGATTCCCCGTAATTTAATCCCACCCCCCTCCCGAACACCCTAGCATTTACTTCTTTTACAACCCCATCTATAAATATATTAAACAACCATGGTGACATTACACATCCCTGTCTAAGACCTACTTTTATCGGGAAGTATTCTCCCTCTCTTCTATACATCCTAAGCTGAGCCGCACTATCCTCAAAAAAAACTCTTTACAGCATTTAGTAACTTACTACCTATTCCATATACTTGCAACATCTGCCACATTGCTGCCCTATCCACTACCATATGCCTTTTCCAAATCCATAAATGCAATGAAAACTTCCCTACCTTTACCTAAATACTGTTCACATATATGCTTTAATGTAAACACTTTATCTACACATCCCCTACCCACTCTAATGCCTCCTTGCTCATCTGAAATCCTACTCTCTGTCTTACCTCTAATTCTTTCAATAATAACCCTACCACACACTTTTCCTGGCATACTCAGTAAACTTATTCCCCTATATTTTTACAATCTGTTTTGTCCCCCTTCCCTTTATATAAAGGAACTATATATGCTCTCTGCCAATCCCTAGATACCTTCCCCTCTTTCATACATTTATTAGCCCTTAAACTGTCCAAACGTAGATCTACGTTAGCATGCGTACCGCTCCGACCTTCATTTTCTCCATAAGAAAGCATGTAAAAAAAATGTAGATCTATGTTCGGACAGTTTAACCCTTTCAGGGTCAGCAGGCCGTCTCCTAAACTTGTTCTCAGGGTTGGAAAATTTTTTGGGAAAAAAAAAAAAAAAAAAAAAAAAAAAAAAAAAAAAAAAAAAAAACTTACGAAATGATAGAGAATCTATTCCTGATCATAATGACACCAAAAGTATGAAATTTGATGGAAAACTTATGGAATTATGCTCTCGCAAAGTTAGCGGTCTCGACGATGTTTACGCATCGGCGATTTCGCCCAATTCCGATGTACCAGTCGACAAAAATCATAACTATTTCGCTAGAACTCCATTTTTTCTATCGAATGAGTACATAAAAGCACCCATTTGCCAATTTCCACTATCCAGTAAAGTGGTCCGAAATTGGCAATTTTGCCAATTCCACACAAATTTCAAAAGATGACAATTTCCAAACAGGGCCCAGAATAAACAAGACAGACATTCCTGGCACTAAAATAACATTTCCTCTGTTCATTAGTCATGTCCCCAGCCCTCTCTTACATTTCTTTTGCTTTCCAGTTTTAATTTTTATTCACAAAAAATAGAAGATTTACTGTTGTGCAGACTACTGCATTAGTGTCGAAATGGTATAGATATTATCATCGCACTTGTGAAAGAATATTAGACCCACCAGTTGACGTGTATTGGACACATGGCTTGATTTATTTACTTCTGAACTGTGGCAAAAATCGAATATTTCTGCTACTCTGAGCTCAATTTCAAGGTATTTTCATTGTAAAACCAATCAAAATCATCTCAATTCCCATAAAAGGTCTTCCATTCTATAAAACGAGACCAGGTGTGAGGGAAAAGTTCAATAGATAGGAGTAGCGAGGGAGTATATAGTAACAATAGTTTCATTGCCGGCTACTTGTTTAGGTAGGGTAAGTCAAGCTCCCGCTATTCCCGCCCTTTCTCCCCCACCCCTAAAGTGATAGTTTGATTGTCAGCTGCTTGTTAAGGTAAGGTCAGTCTAGCTCTTGCTATCCCTTCCCCTCCTCCTCCCCCCCCCCCGAAAGGCGATGTGTGGGGCTCTGGTCAAACAGTAAATCACTCGACTCACAGCTCCCAACACTACTCTTGGATGACAGAGAGGGTCACCTGTCAATCAACGAGAAGAACTAATGGTGAAGGACTAACGTCCTGAGACGTCCCCATTTTGGATTTAATTACCTGTGCACCTGTATGAAATTGCAGGACGTAACCCCACATCATTGCAGCGGTAAAGAACCTGCTTTCCTGTCATCGGGATAGAATACTCATGGCGATACTCTGTGAAGAACTAGCCGGTGGTGGTCACCAACACCTGCGACCCCCCCCCATCAGCAACGGCTAAGATTTCAACAACACGAAGTGTCACCAACACCAGACACCCCAATATATATATTAGCGTTGAGTTCAAATGTTATTTTATTCATTTCATTTTTCATTTTTCTTTCAAATAGGATGTACCTGTCATGTTTTATTGTTTTATGTTTGCTTTAATAAATAATAAAGTGTTTATCTTTGTTAATTATTTCATTTTCTATTCATTAATTTTCCTGAGGAGGAGCCAGCTTTGGTAATACTGTCTTAAGTTATTACAGAGCTGAGTAAGCCTTCACACCAGGAAAACTACAATACAACCATAAATAGCATACGAAAATACACTGCAAAGCCGCTGTTTTAAACCAAAAACAGGGTCGGAGTTTTTTTTTTCTCATGCACTGTGTGCTGCAGGATTTTTTTTATACTGTGCACAATGACCACACAGATCCATTCTTTCATATGTAGGCCTACCAACTTTCTCTCACTAGATTTGAAGGCGCGAGAATTTATGCGTACTAGTACGGCACCAACCCTGGTGTGCAAGCCGTATTGGTAGGGCACCAACCCTGAAAGGGTTAAGGGTTAAACAAAAATACCAACCACTCCAACACTATATCCCCCCCTCCCCCCCGCTTTTAACATTTCTGTCATGATTCTGTCAGTTCCAGTTGCTTTACCCCCTTTCATTGTACGTAATGCCTCACACACCTCCCCCATACTCATATCCTGCTCTTCTTCACACCTAAAACATGTTATACCTCCCTGACCAGTGCATAAAATTACCGCCTACCTTTCTTCGTCGACATTCAAAAGTTCCTCAAAATATTCCCGCCATCTACCCAATACCTCCAGCTCCCCATCTACTAACTCCCCTACTCTGTTTTTAACTGACAAATCAATTCGTTCCCTAGGTTTCCTCAACTTGTTTACCTCACTCCAAAATTGTTTCTTATTTCCATCAAAATTTCTTGACAGTGCCCATCCCACTATCATCTGCTCTCCTTTTGCACTCTCTCACCACTCTCTTTACCTTTCTTTTACTCTTCAAATACTCTGCTCTTCTTTTAACCCTTTCAAGGTTGGTGCTGTACTAGTACGACTTGCACGCCAGGGTTGGTGCCGTGCTAGTGTGCGCATAAATTCTAGCGCCTTCAAATCTAGCAAGAGAAAGCAGGTAGGCCTACATATAAATGAATGGGTCTATGTGGTCAGTGTGCACAGTATAAAAAAAAAAATCCTGCAGCGCACAGTGCATAATGAGAAAAAAAAAAACTCCGACCATGTTTTTGCTTTAAAACAGCAAATTTGCAGTGTATTTTCGTATGCTATTTATGGTTGTATTCTAGCTTTCCTGTTCTCATTTTATAGAATGGAAGACATATTACAGAAATTGAGATGATTTTGATTGGTTTCACAATGAAAAGTACCTTGAAATTGAGCTCAGAGTAGAAGAAATGTTCGATTTTTGCCAAAGTTCAAAAGTAAACAAATCATGTCACGCGTCCAATACACGTCAACTGGCTAGTAATATTCTTTCACAAGTGCGCTGATATTATTTATACCATTTCTACACTAATGCAGTAGTCTGCATAACAGTAAATCTTCTATTTTTTTGTGAGAATAAAAATTCGAAGTGGAAAGCAAAAGAAATGTAAGAGAGGTCTGGGGACCTGACTAATGACGAGAGGAAATGTTATTTTAGTGCCAGGAATGTCTGTCTTGTTCATTCTGGACCCTATTTGGAAACTGGCCTCTTGAAATTTGTGTGAAATTGGCAAAATTGCCAATTTCTGACCACTTTACTGGATAGTTGAAATGGGTAAATGGGGGATTTCTTGTACTCATTCAATAGAAAAAATGGAGTTCTAGCGAAATAGTTATGATTTTTCTCTACTGGTACATTGGAATTGGCCGAAAACAGGGCTCAAAGTGGGCGAAATCGCAGATGCATAAACATCGTTGAGACCACTAACTTCGTGAGAGTATAATTCCACAAGCTTTCCATCAAATTTCATACTTTTGGTGTCATTATGATCGGGAAAAGATTATCATTTCGTAAGAATTTTTTTTTTCGGAAAATTTCTGACCCTGAGAACAAGTTTAGGAGAGGGCCTGCCGACCCTGAAAGGGATTACACTTGTGCTTTGTAAAAACCTCTCGTAAGCTACATTCTTCTCTTTTATCATGCCCTTTACTTCTTCATTCCACCAATCACTCCTCGTTCCTCCTGCACCCACACTCCTATAGCCACAAACTTCTGCCCCACATTCTAATACTGCATTTTTAAAACTATTCCAACCTTCTTCAACCTCCCCACTACTCATACTTGCACTAGCCCACCTTTCTGCCAATAGTTGCTTATATCTCACACTAACTTCCTCGTTCCTTAGTTTCTACATTTTCACCCCTCTCTTAATTGTTGTTGCCATTTTCCTTTTGTCCCATCTACCTCTTAATCTAACTGCAGCTATTTTATTTATTATCACACTGGCCGATTCCCACCAAGGCAGGGTGGCCCGAAAAAGAAAAACTTTCACCATCATTCACTCCATCACTGTCTTGCCAGAAGGGTGCTTTACACTACAGTTCCTAAACTGCAACATTAACACCCCTCCTTCAGAGTGCAGGCACTGTACTTCCCATCTCCAGGACTCAAGTCCGGCCTGCCGGTTTCCCTGAACCCCTTCATAAATGTTACTTTGCTCACACTCCAACAGCACATCAAGTATTAAAAACCATTTGTCTCCATTCACTCCTATCAAACACGCTCACGCATGCCTGCTGGAAGTCCAAGCCCCTCACACACACAACCTCCTTTACCCCCTCTCTCCAACCTTTCCTAGGCCGACCCCTACCCCGCCTTCCTTCCACTACAGACTGATACACTCTTGAAGTCATTCTGTTTCGCTCCATTCTCTCTACATGTCCGAACCACCTCAACAACCCTTCCTCAGCCCTCTGGACAAGTTTTGGTAATCCCGCACCTCCTCCTAACTTCCAAACTACGAATTCTCTGCATTATATTCACACCACACATTGCCCTCAGACATGACATCTCCACTGCCTCCAGCCTTCTCCTCGCTGCAACATTCATCACCCATGCTTCACACCCATATAAGACCGTTGGTAAAACTAT
This sequence comes from Cherax quadricarinatus, assembly GCF_038502225.1. Lineage (NCBI taxonomy): Eukaryota > Metazoa > Arthropoda > Malacostraca > Decapoda > Parastacidae > Cherax > Cherax quadricarinatus. Next base: position 69,954,786 of record NC_091294.1, on the reverse strand, counting down.
ACTCTCATACATTCCCCTCTTTGCCTCCATGGACAAAGTTCTTTGTCTCCACAGACTCCTAAGTGCACCACTCACTCTTTTCCCCTCATCAATTCTATGATTCACCTCATCTTTCATAGACCCATCCGCTGACACGTCCACTCCCAAATATCTGAATACATTCACCTCCTCCATACTCTCTCCCTCCAATCTGATATTCAATCTTTCATCACCTAATCTTTTTGTTATCCTCATAACCTTACTCTTTCCTGTATTCACCTTTAATTTTCTTCTTTTGCACACCCTACCAAATTCATCCACCAATCTCTGCAACTTCTCTTCAGAATCTCCCAAGAGCACAGTGTCATCAGCAAAGAGCAGCTGTGACAACTCCCACTTTGTGTGTGATTCTTTATCTTTTAACTCCACGCCTCTTGCCAAGACCCTCGCATTTACTTCTCTTACAACCCCATCTATAAATATATTAAACAACCACGGTGACATCACACATCCTTGTCTAAGGCCTACTTTTACTGGGAAATAATTTCCCTCTTTCCTACATACTCTAACTTGAGCCTCACCATCCTCGTAAAAACTCTTCACTGCTCTCAGTAACCTACCTCCTACACTATACACTTGCAACATCTGCCACATTGCCCCCCTATCCACCCTGTCATACGCCTTTTCCAAATCCATAAATGCCACAAAGACCTCTTTAGCCTTATCTAAATACTGTTCACTTATATGTTTCACTGTGAACACCTGGTCCACACACCCCCTACCTTTCCTAAAGCCTCCTTGTTCATCTGCTATCCTATTCTCCGTCTTACTCTTAATTCTTTCAATAATAACTCTACCATACACTTTACCAGGTATACTCAGCAGACTTATCCCCCTATAATTTTTGCACTCTCTTTTATCCCCTTTGCCTTTATACAAAGGAACTATGCATGCTCTCTGCCAATCCCTAGGTACCTTACCCTCTTCCATACATTTATTAAATAATTGCACCAACCACTCCAAAACTATATCCCCACCTGTTTTTAACATTTCTATCTTTATCCCATCAATCCCGGCTGCCTTACCCCCTTTCATTTTACCTACTGCCTCACGAACTTCCCCCACACACTCAACTGGCTCTTCCTCACTCCTACAAGATGTTGTTCCTCCTTGTCCTATACACGAAATCACAGCTTCCCTATCTTCATCAACATTTAACAATTCCTCAAAATATTCCCTCCATCTTCCCAATACCTCTAACTCTCCATTTAATAACTCTCCTCTCCTATTTTTAACTGACAAATCCATTTGTTCTTTAGGCTTTCTTAACTTGTTAATCTCACTCCAAAACTTTTTCTTATTTTCAACAAAATTTATTGATAACATCTCACCCACTCCCTCATTTGCTCTCTTTTTACATTGCTTCACCACTCTCTTAACCTCTCTCTTTTTCTCCATATACTCTTCCCTCCTTGCATCACTTCTACTTTGTAAAAACTGCAGCTACAACTACATAATGATCTGATATATCAGTTGCCCATCTATAAACATGTACATCTTGAAGCCTACCCATTAACCTTTTATCCACCAATACGTAACAACAAACTACTTTCATCACGTGCTATATCATACCTTGTATACTTATTTATCCTCTTTCATAAAATATGTATTATTTATTACCAAACCTCTTTCTACACATAGTTCAAATAAAGGCTCCCCATTTTCATTGACCCCATGCACCCCAAATTTACCTACTACTTTACCTACTACTCCCTCCACAACATTTTTACCCACTTTAGCATTGAAATCCCCAACCACAAGTACTCTCACACTTGGTTCAAAACTCCCCACGCACTCACTCAACATTTCCCAAAATTTCTCTCTCTCCTCTACACTTCTCTCTTCTCCAGGTGCATAAATGCTTACTGTAACGCACTTTTCACATCCAACCCTTATTTTACTTCACATAATCCTTGAATTTATACATTTATGTTCCCTCTTTTCCTGCTATAACTTATCCTTCAACATTATTGCCATTCCTTCCTTAGCTCAAACTCTATCTGAAGCCCCTGACCTAATCCCATTTATTTCTCCCCACTGAAACTCTCCTACCCCCTTCAGCTTTGTTTCACTTAAAGCCAGGACATCCAACTTCTTCTCATTCATAACATCCACAATCATCTCTTTCTTATCATTCACACAACATCCACGCACATTCAAACATCCCACTTTGACTGTTTTCTTCTTTTTCTTTTTAATAGGCTATACAGGAAAAGGGGTTACTAGCCCACTGTTCCCGGCATTTTAGCTGATTTTTACAACACGCATGGCTTACAGAGGAAAGATTCTTATTCCACTTCCCCATGGATATAAAAGGAAAAGTAATAACACCAAGAACTATTAAGATAAAATCAAAGAAAACTCAGATGAGTGTGTATAAATAAACATGTACATGTATGTGTAGTGTGACCTAAGTGTAAGTAGAAGTAGCAAGACATACCTCTAATTTTACATATTTAGGAGACAGACAAAAGATACCAGCAATCCTACCATCATGTAAAACAATTACAGGCTTTCGTTTTACACTCACTTGGCAGGACGGTAGTGCCTCCATGGGCAGTTGCTGTCTACCAACCTACTACTGGTAAAGACATCTATGTGGATGAAAACCAACAAACATAATACTGACAAGACCTATATAGTGTTTGGGTATAAAGCAAGAAATATTCTACTGAACATGAAGGTTAATAATACACTCATTGAAAGATAAGGGAAAATTCTTAGGTACACACCTAGACAGCTAACTAAAATTCAACGTTCACATCTAGCATGTATATAAGAATATTTCCAAAATGGTGAGAATACTTTAAAATGAAAAATGTTAAATCTGTACCTTAAATTTCATTGCTCTATATTTCTCTCTAATCAATCTTTGCCTCACTTTTGGCATATGTTCATGGGGATCTACTACAGCAAATTGTCTAAACTATTCACAGCTCAGAAAAAATTTCCCTTTCATCCACATACTGAATAAATACACTAACCACTCCAATACTATATTCCCACCTGCTTTTAACAAATCTATCCTAACTCCATCTACCTCAGCTGCTGTATCTCCTTTCAATCTACCTTCTACCTCACATACCTTCCCCACTTCCACTTCAGGTTCTTCCTCATGCCTTTATGATGATATCCCTCCATGCTCCCACATGAAATCGCCATCTCCCCTTCATCACTGATATTCAACAACTTAATCGAAACATCTTCTGCATCCTTCCAGAACCTCCACCTCCCCATCTAACATTTCCCATTTTTCGTTCTTAACTGTCAAGTCCATTAGCTTCCCCAGGCTTTCCCCACCTTAACACCTTAAAAAATTACATAAAGGAAAAATATTTAACAGGTAACATTTAACAACATATGCTGAAAATAAAATTTGGGGCAGTGACACACTAAGATAACAAAATAGGGTTCACCCTTTTCACTTGTAACACAGATGTACCTCTCTCTAATAAGAATCACGGCCATAGCTGGGTTCCTTGTTTGCACGTGAATAATCACGGCTTGAATACGAATCTGGAGAGTGATCACCCCTGTGAAAGAAAGAAAACCATTACATTGTATACCTCCCTCATCCTTCCCCCTAGTCAACCACCTTGTGGTCACATCTAAATGAAACCTATCTAAAAAGTGAGAGGTTTCCAGTAAAGTTTATTCCAGCTCAACTGGAATTATTGTTTTAATTCTAGAGTACATTAGTGGTTACAATAGTCTGAATAGTGAGTTAAATACATAAAATAAAATCAGTTAAATACTGTGCATCTTGTAAATCTGACATCTCATCTACAATGAAAGGAAATGAAAAGCAAAAATGGCAATCTAGACAAAAACAGGTTAAATGACTTATAATAAACTAATACCATATACCTTATCTTTATATAACTTTCATGAGTTCCCCAGAGTTTTTCTACTGCCTGAGCCCAGCCATGGGCCAGGCTCATAATGATACAATGTTTTCTCTACTTCTAATGTAATATACCTTTGACCCCATTTCTGTCAAATGCTTTTGCAACAGACATAAAACACCTACATTTTTGTTTTCCTGTAATGACTTATTTTTTCATTATTTATAAATGTGCGAAATACCAATGGCACGAGAACTCTGTATTCTTTTAGAGAAAGAGCTAAGACTTGCAAAAAATAATGCAGACCAGTAACATCATTCATCATAAAGGTCTTTGAAAATGAGGAGAGATACCAATAAATTTTATGGAAAAGCCTGGCCTATGCAGCCCAAGTCAACCTGGATTTAAAATGAGAAGATTGTGCTTGTCACAATGGCTTTGGAAAACCAACATGCAGATGCTTTGTACAATTCAAAAGATATTAGATCACGATACTTTGGCACTTTATAAAGCACCATTTAATTTTTTTTAAATTAACACTTTGGCTGCTTCCCATCAAAGTAGGGCGACCCAAAAAACAAAGAAGAAACACTTTCATCATCATTTACTCCATCGCTGTCTTGCCAGAGGCATGCCTATACTACAATTACAAAACTGCAACATCAACACCCCTTCGTCAGAGTGCAGGCACTGTATGTCCCACCTCCAAGACTCAAGTCTGGCTAACTGGTTTCCCTGAATCCCTTCATAAATGTTACTCTGCTCTCACACTAACAGCACATCAAGTAGAAAAACCATCTGCCTCCACTCGCTCCAATCTAACATGCTCACACATGCATGCTGGAAGTCTAAGCTCCTTGCACACAAAGCCTCTTTTGCCCCCCTCCCTCCAACCTTTCCTAGGCTGACCCCTACCCAGCCTTCCTTCCACTACAGATTTATACACCCTCCAAGACATTCTATTTTGTCCCATCATTTCTAAAAATGCAGTATTAGAATGTGGGGCAGAAGTTTGTGGTTATAGGAGGGTGGGTGTAGGAGGAAAGAGGAGTGATTGGTGGAATGAAGTAAAGGGTGTGATAAAAGAGAAAAAGTTAGCGTATGAGAGGTTTTTACAAAGCAGAAGTGTTATAAGAAGAATAGAGCATATGGAGAGTAAAAGAAATGTGAAGAGAGTGGTGAGAGAGTGCAAAAGGAGAGCAGATGATAGAGTGGGAGAGGCACTGTCAAGAAATTTTAATGAAAATAAGAAAACATTTTGGAGTTAAACAAGTTAAGAAAGCCTAGAGAACAAATGGATTTGTCAGTTAAAAACAGAGTAGGGGAGTTAGTAGATGGGGAGATGGAGGTTTTGGGTAGATGGCGAGAATATTTTGAGGGACTTTTAAATGTCGACGAAGAAAGGGAAACGGTAATTTCATGCACTGGCCAGGGAGGTTTACTATCTTTAAGGAATGAAGAAGAACAGGATGTGAGTGTGGGGGAGGTGCACGAGGCATTACGTAGAATGAAAGGGGGTAAAGCAGCTGGAACTGACGGGATCATGACAAATGTTAAAAGCAGAGGGATATATAGTGTTGGAGTGGTTGGTATTTTTGTTTAATAAATGTATGAAAGAGGCAGTTAGGGTAAGATATAAACAGCTATTGGAGGATAGATGGGCTAATGAGAGCATAGGCAATGGGGTCGAAGAGGTATGGGGTAGGTTTAAAAATGTAGTGTTAGAGTGTTCAGCAGAAGTTTGTGGTTACAGGAAAGTGGGTGCAGGAGGGAAGAGGAGCGATTGGTGGAATGATGATGTAAAGAGAGTAGTAAGGGAGAAAAAGTTAGCATATGAGAAGTTTTTACAAAGTAGAAGTGATGCAAGGAGGGAAGAGTATATGGAGAAAAAGAGAGAGGTTAAGAGAGTGGTGAAGCAATGTAAAAAGAGAGCAAATGAGAGAGTGGGTGAGATGTTATCAACAAATTTTGTTGAAAATAAGAAAAAGTTTTGGAGTGAGATTAACAAGTTAAGAAAGCCTAGAGAACAAATGGATTTGTCAGTTAAAAATAGGAGAGGAGAGTTATTAAATGGAGAGTTAGAGGTATTGGGAAGATGGAGGGAATATTTTGAGGAATTGTTAAATGTTGATGAAGATAGGGAAGCTGTGATTTCGTGTATAGGGCAAGGAGGAATAACATCTTGTAGGAGTGAGGAAGAGCCAGTTGTGAGTGTGGGGGAAGTTCGTGAGGCAGTAGGTAAAATGAAAGGGGGTAAGGCAGCCGGGATTGATGGGATAAAGATAGAAATGTTAAAAGCAGGTGGGGATATAGTTTTGGAGTGGTTGGTGCAATTATTTAATAAATGTATGGAAGAGGGTAAGGTACCTAGGGATTGGCAGAGAGCATGCATAGTTCCTTTGTAAAAAGGCAAAGGGGATAAAAGAGAGTGCAAAAATTATAGGGGGATAAGTCTGTTGAGTTATAGGTAGTAGGTTGGTAGACAGCAACCGCCCAGGGAGGTACTACCGTCCTGCCAAGTGAGTGTAAAACGTAAGCCTGTAATTGTTTTACACGATGGTAGGATTGCTGGTGTTTTTTCTGTCTCATAAACATGCAAGGTTTCAGGTACGTCTTGCTACTTCTGCTTACACTTAGGTCACACTACACATACATGTACAAGCATATGTATACACACCCCTCTGGGTTTTCTTCTATTTTCTTACTAGCTCTTGTTCTTGTTTATTTCCTCTTATCTCCATGGGGAAGTGGAACAGAATTCTTCCTCCGTAAGCTATGCGTGTTGTAAGAGGCGACTAAAATGCCAGGAGCAAGGGGCTAGTAACCCCTTCTCCTGTATATATTACTAAATATGAAAGGAGAAACTTTTGTTTTTCCTTTTGGGCCACCCCACCTCGGTGGGATACGGCTGGTGTGTTGAAAGAAAGAAGTCTGTTGAGTGTACCTGGTAAAGTGTATGGTAGAGTTATAATTGAAAGAATTAAGAGTAAGACGGAGAATAGGATAGCAGATGAACAAGGAGGCTTTAGGAAAGGTAGGGGGTGTGTGGACCAGGTGTTTACAGTGAAACATATAAGTGAACAGTATTTAGATAAGGCTAAAGAGGTCTTTGTGGCATTTATGGAATTGGAAAAGGCGTATGACAGGGTGGATAGGGGGGCAATGTGGCAGATGTTGCAAGTGTATGGTGTAGGAGGTAGGTTACTGAAAGCAGTGAAGAGTTTTTACGAGGATAGTGAGGCTCAAGTTAGAGTATGTAGGAAAGAGGGAAATTTTTTCCCAGTAAAAGTAGGCCTTAGACAAGGATGTGTGATGTCACCGTGGTTGTTTAATATATTTATAGATGGGGTTGTAAGAGAAGTCAATGCGAGGGTCTTGGCAAGAGGCGTGGAGTTAAAAGATAAAGAATCACACACAAAGTGGGAGTTGTCACAGCTGCTCTTTGCTGATGACACTGTGCTCTTGGGAGATTCTGAAGAGAAGCTGCAGAGATTGGTGGATGAATTTGGTAGGGTGTGCAAAAGAAGAAAATTAAAGGTGAATACAGGAAAGAGTAAGGTTATGAGGCTAACAAAAAGATTAGATGATGAAAGATTGAATATCAGATTGGAGGGAGAGAGTATGGAGGAGGTGAACGTATTCAGATATTTGGGAGTGGACGTGTCAGCGGATGGGTCTATGAAAGATGAGGTGAATCATAGAATTGATGAGGGAAAAAGAGTGAGTGGTGCACTTAGGAGTCTGTGGAGACAAAGAACTTTGTCCTTGGAGGCAAAGAGGGGAATGTATGAGAGTATAGTTTTACCAACGCTCTTATATGGGTGTGAAGCGTGGGTGATGAATGTTGCAGCGAGGAGAAGGCTGGAGGCAGTGGAGATGTCATGTCTGAGGGCAATGTGTGGTGTGAATATAATGCAGAGAATTCGTAGTTTGGAAGTTAGGAGGAGGTGCGGGATTACCAAAACTGTTGTCCAGAGGGCTGAGGAAGGGTTGTTGAGGTGGTTCGGACATGTAGAGAGAATGGAGCGAAACAGAATGACTTCAAGAGTGTATCAGTCTGTAGTGGAAGGAAGGCGGGGTAGGGGTCGGCCTAGGAAGGGTTGGAGGGAGGGGGTAAAGGAGGTTTTGTGTGCGAGGGGCTTGGACTTCCAGCAGGCATGCGTGAGCGTGTTTGATAGGAGTGAATGGAGACAAATGGTTTTTAATACTTGACGTGCTGTTGGAGTGTGAGCAAAGTAACATTTATGAAGGGATTCAGGGAAACCGGCAGGCCGGACTTGAGTCCTGGAGATGGGAAGTACAGTGCCTGCACTCTGAAGGAGGGGTGTTAATGTTGCAGTTTAAAAACTGTAGTGTAAAGCACCCTTCTGGCAAGACAGTGATGGAGTGAATGATGGTGAAAGTTTTTCTTTTTCGGGCCACCCTGCCTTGGTGGGAATCGGCCAGTGTGATAATAAAAAATAAATAAATGTATGAAAGAGGGGAAGGTACCTAGGGATTGGCAGAGAGCATGTATAATCCCTTTATACAAAGGGAAGGGGGACAAAAGAGATTGTAAAAATTATAGAGGAATAAGTTTACTGAGTATACCAGGAAAAGTGTAAGGTAGGGTTATTATTGAAAGAATTAGAGGTAAGACAGAATGTAGTATTGCAGATGAGCAAGGTGGTGTCAGAGTGGATAGGGGATGTGTAGATCAAGTGTTTGCATTGAAGCATATATGTGAACAGTATTTAGATAAAGGTAGGGAAGTTTTTATTGCATTTATGGATTTAGAAAAGGCATATGATAGAGTGGATAGAGGAGCAATGTGGCAGATGTTGCAAGTACTATATGGAATAGGTGGTAAGTTACTAAATGCTGTAAAAAGTTTTTATGAGGATAGTGAGGCTCAGGTTAGGGTGTGTAGAAGAGAGGGAGACTACTTCCCAGTAAAAGTAGGTCATAGACAGGGATGCATAATGTCACCATATTTATAGATGGGGTTGTAAAAGAAGTAAATGCTAGGGTGTTTGGGAGAGGAGTGGGATTAAATTATGGGGAATCAAATACAAAATGGGAATTGACACAGTTGCTTTTTGCTGATGATACTGTGCTTATGGGAGATTCCAAGGAAAAATTGCAAAGGCTAGTGGATGAGTTTGGGAGTGTGTGTAAGGGTATAAAGTTGAAAGTGAACATAGAAAAGAGTAAAGTGATGAGGGTATCAGATAATTTAGATAAAGTAAAATTGGATATCAAATTGGGGAGGAGGAGCATGGAAGAAGTGAATGTTTTCAGATACTTGGGAGTTGACGTGTCGGTGGATTTATTTATGAAGAATGAGGTTAATCATAGAATTGATGAGGGAAAAAAAGACGAGTTGTGCATTGAGGTGTATGTGGAGACAAAAAAAACTATCTATGGAGGCAAAGAAGGGAATGTATGAAAGTATAGTAGTACCAACACTCTTATATGGGTGTGAAGCTTGGGTTGTGAATGCAGCAGCAAGGATGCGGTTGGAGGCAGTGGAGATGTCCTGTCTAAGGGCAATCCGTGGTGTAAATATTACGCAGAAAATTCGGAGTGTGGAAATTAGAAGGTGAGTTAATAAAAGTATTAGTCAGAGGGCTGAAGAGGGGTTGTTGAGGTGGTTTGGTCATTTAGAGAGAATGGATCAAAGTAGAATGACATGGAGAGCGCATAAATCTGTAGGGGAAGGAAGGCGGGGTAGGGGTCGTCCTCGAAAAGGTTGGAAGGAGGTTTTGTGGGCGAGGGGCTTGGACTTCCAGCATGTGTGCATGAGCGCGTTTGATAGGAGTGAATGGAGACGAATGGTATTTGGGACCTGACAATCTGTTGGAGTGTGAGCAGGGTAATATTTAGTGAAGGGATTTAGGGAAACCAGTTAGTTTTATATAGCCGAACTTGAGTCCTGGAAATGGGAAGTACAATGCCTGCACTCTACAGGAGGGGTTCGGGATATTAGCAGTTTGGAGGGATATGTTGTGTATCTTTATATGTATATGCTTCTAAACTGTTGTGTTCTGAGCACCTCTGCAAAAACAGTGATTATGTGTGAGTGAGGTAAAAGTGTTGAATGATGATGAAAGTATTTTCTTTTTGGGGATTTTCTTTCTTTTTGGGTCACCCTGCCTCGGTGAGAGACGGCCGACTTGTTAAAAAAAAAAATTCTAAACATCTGAACCACCTCAACATCCTCTCCTCAGCCCTTTGGAAAATACTTTTAGAAACCCCACACCTTCTAATCTCCAAGCTATGGATTCTCTGCATAATATTCACACCACACATTGCCCTCAGTCACAATATCTCTACTGCTTCCAGCCTTCTGCTTGTTGCAACATTCACCACCCATGCTTCACATCCATATAAGAGTGTTGGTACCACTATACCCTCTTTGTTTTCATGGATAATGTTCACTGTCTCCACAGACTCCTCAGTGCTCCACTCGCCTCCCCCCGCCCTCATGAATTCTATGATTCACCTCGTCTTTCATAGACCCACCTGCTACCAAGTCCACTCCCAAATATCCTGGAGACAAAACTCAACTAATTTGCCCAAAATGCTCTGCATAACAAGTAGCTTTCTATACAGCAGTATGTCACTGATGTAAGCTAGGCCTGTATACCTTGTACATGTACTTGTAGAAATAAAGATTTTTTTTTTAACACATAGGCCGTTTCCTACCGAAGCAGGGTGACCCAAAAAGAAAGAAAAAACTTTCATCATCGTTCAACACTAACCATCACTCATACATAATCACTGCCTTTGCAGAGGTGCTCAGATATGACAGTTTAGATGTCCCTCCAAACTGCCAATATCCCAAACCCCTCCTTTAACATGCAGGCATTATACTTCCCATTTCCAGGACTCAAGTCCGGCTAACCGGTTTCCCTGAATCCCTTCACAAAATATTACGCTGCTCACACTCCAACAACTCGTCAGGTTCCAAAAACCATTCATCTCCATTTACTCCTGTCTAACACTCTCACACACAATCTGATATCAAATATTTTACTGTGTAAATTTTTTGTTATCCTCATCAACCTTGCTCTTTCCTATGTTCACTTTTAATTTCCTTCTTTTACATACCCTTACATACTCAATTTCTGCAACTACTTTCAGAATCTCCCAAAATCAGTGTCATCAGCAAAAATCAACTGTGAAAACTCCCACTTTGTGTTACATTCCTTATCTCTAATCCCTATACATACTCAGTATTATGAGTGTGCCGCATGTACCTAGAGGTATAGCCTCAGTGCATCAGAGATGTGCAACTTGTTTCTACATGTCTTGGATACATAGCATTTAGTTGGCCTTCATCTAGTTTTATCTGCCCTTGTAACAAATATTAATATTTTCTAAAGACTGAAAGATATTTTAAACTTCCTGGTGAAGGGAAAAGATTGCTTGTTTTTTGCTAAACAACCCACTTAAAGGTTTACAATGTATTAACTCAACAGTACAATTCTACTTAGGGTTTAGAATACAAGCAAACATAAGAGTTGACAAAAAGATTGTATCCATACCTCCTGGATGAACGTGAGAAATCATCTCTTTCATATCCTCGATCTCGGCTTCCTCCATCATCTCGACCATAACCTCCACTTCTATCGTCACGTCCATATCCACTTCTGTCGTCATCTCGACTGTAATTTCCTCGGTCATCTCTGCCATAGTTACCACCACTATCGCGACCAGAACCACTACCTCTATCGTAGCCTCCTCGGTCATCACGACTGAAGCCTCCTCGGTCATCTCTGCCGTAGCCGCCACCTCTGTCGTCTCGACCGTACCCACCACCTCTGTCATCTCGACCAGAGCTTCCTCCTTTGTCATCTCTACCATATCCTCGCCCTCCATCTCTGTCTCTGCCACCAAATCCTCGCCCTCCATCTCTACTATTCCTCGAGTCAAAATCTTTACGATAAGCCTGGAAAAAAAAAATCGTTCAAACATCAAAATTTTTTTATAGAAGGCTGGCTCTGTGTGCGTGTGCACACACACTCATGTGCCTTATATGTACATATAAGTAGTATACTGTACTTACAATAAAACAGACCTCCACAAATCAGACATTGGCTAAAACGGACAAAAAATCCGGCTGGACAAAGGCTCAACTTGTATATTTAATGGGGCGTCCAATTAAAATAGCCATAAAATGGACTAAATATGCTATATTAAATGGCTACCCAGTTCAGAAGAATAATAATAGTAAAAGGCCAGATAATTCGACTGAAGGAGAGCTCACAGATAATAAGTGTGCAAAGTGCTGAACAAATGATTTAGAGTTTTCTCACTGGAAGCAGGCAATGCCAGGAAGCCCAGTAAAAAAAAGAGAGCATATCAGCAGGTACTGACACTACACACAATGTAGGAAGAAAAAAAAAAAAATCTTTTGATGGACCTGGATACATCAAAGTTGGTGGGGCCTGACAAGGTGCCTTCATGGATTCTGAGGAAAGGAGCAAAAGCACTATCAGAACCACTTAGTATGATCTACAAGAAGTCAATGAACATGGGAGAGCTAAAAGACAGAGAACATAGTACCTATAATTAAGAAGAGAGACAGGCAGGAGGCATTCAACTACAGCCTAGTTTTGTTGATTATGTATACCATGTAAGGTAATGGAGAAGACAGTTGTAAGAGTGGTGGAGTAGTTGGAGAGAAGTGGTTTCAAATTCAAACACCAACATGGGTTCAGAAATGGCATGTCTCATCTTAGAGGGGGTGGACTGCCTTTTCTCAGAGACTGCAGGAAGGAATTTGATGCTGTACCAAACCTGACAATGTGGCAAAAATTTGAGAAGCAGATAGGAATAACGGGGAACATATTCTAGCAGATCAAGAAGTACCTCGGAAAGGAAGCAAAGAGTGACTGTCCAGGAAGAGACGTCAGAATAATGAAGAGTAAGAAGGGTTGTACCAAAAGGATCGGTATTGGGACCAGTGCTGTTTCTGGTTTATGTGAGTGGTGTACCAGATGGAATCAAGTCAGGAATAGCTTTGTTCACAGATTTAAAACTAATGAGAATACAAACCAGGTAGATAGGTGTGATTATTACGGTACACTGACTGTGTAGATCACTCAGTGCTCACAGCCATAAAAGAAATATACAGTGGACCCCCGCATACCGTTGGCATCACATAACGTTAAATCCGCATAGCGATACATTTTATCACTAAAATTTTGCCTCGCATATCGCTAAAAAACTCGCTCAACGCTATTCGTCCGAGACGCGTCTATGTGAGGCCTGAGCCAGCCTCACATGTTCCGCCGGTGGCATTGTTCACAAGCCAGCCTCCGTGGTAACATCCAAGCATACAATCGATACATTTCATATTATTACAGAGTTTTTGGT